>NC_088642.1:61540872-61840872 GCF_036013475.1 Columba livia
CCTCTCCTCTCCTCTCCCTCTCCCTCTCCTCTCCTCTCCCTCTCCCTCTCCTCTCCTCTCCTCTCCTCTCCTCTCCTCTCCTCTCCTCTCCTCCTCTCCTCTCCTCTCCTCTCCTCTCCTCTCCTCTCCTCTCCTCTCCTCTCCTCTCCTCTCCTCTCCTCTCCTCTCCTCTCCTCACAAGAATCAGACTGACAATACTGATAAGCACTGCATACAGAAATGATAAGGCAGTAAGTTCTGTCTGCTTCTTTTTGGACAGAGTAACAACAGAAGGTTTTCTATTACTGTATTAATTTTCATATTAGTAACATTGCATTTTACATTACAGTATCACAGTATCACAGTATGTTTGGGATTGGAAGGGACCTCAAAAGATCATCTAGTCCAATCCCCCTGCTGGAGCAGGAACGTCTAGGTGAGGTCGCACAGGGACATGTCCAGGCGGGTTTTGAATGTCTCCAGAGAAGGAGACTCCACAACCTCCCTGGGCAGCCTGTTCCAGTGCTCTGTCACCCTTACTGAGAAGAAGTTTTTTCTCAAATTTAAGTGGAACCTCTTGTGTTCCAGCTTGATATCATTACCCCTTGTCCTATCATTGTTTGCCACCGAGAAGAGCCTGGCTCCATCCTCATGGCACTCACCCTTTATATATTTATAAACATTAATGAGGTCACCCCTTAGTCTCCTCTTCTCCAAACTAAAGAGACCCAGCTCCCCCAGCCTTTCTTCATAAGGGAGGTGCTCCACTCCCTTAATCATCTTCGTTGCCCTACGCTGGACCCTCTCCAGCAGTTCCCTGTCCTTCTTGAACTGAGGGGCCCAGAACTGGACACAATATTCCAGATGTGGTCTCACCAGGGCAGAGTAGAGGGGAAGGAGGACCTCTCTCGATCTACTAGCCACCCCCCTTCTAATACACCCCAGGATGCCATTGGCCTTCCTGGCCACAAGGGCACAGTGCTGGCTCATGCTCATCCTGTTGTCCACCAGGACCCCCAGGTCCCTTTCCTCTACACTGCTCTCTAATATGTAATTTCCCAACCTATACAGGAACCTGTGGTTGTTCCTGCCCAGATGCAGGACTCTACACTTTCCCTTGTTAAATTTCATTAGGTTATTCCCCGCCCAACTCTCCAGCCTGTCCAGGTCCCGCTGGATGGCAGCACAGCCTTCTGGCGTGTCAGCCACACCTCCCAGCTTAGTGTCATCAGCAAACTTGCTGATAGTACACTCTATTCCCTCGTCTAAATCATTAATGAATATATTGAATAATATTGGCCCCAGTACTGACCCCTGAGGCACTCCACTAGATACTGGCCTCATTATGCTAGTTGTCATTACATTATGCTAGTTGTCATTACATTATGCTAGCTGTCATTACATTCATATTACAAATTACACTTAGCAGGAACAGTTTATTCCCCACGGAAATATGGGCAATACTGTGACAAATGGTGACAAACAAAATATAGTTTATATTGGCATCAACACAAAATCTAGGACGAGGAGTTAAAGATGACATTGCCTTATCAAAACCAGAATGGTAGTTTACCTAGGTTGCAATTATTCAAGCTAAAATCTGGTCAGATCATTGCAGTTAATTTTTCTGTTCTTTAAAATGTCCAGCAAAATTGGTGGAGTATGTTAACTGTCACAAAACTTTTCCAGAAAAAACAAACAAACAAACAACAACAACAACAACAAAAAAAAAAAAAAAAAAAAAAAAGCAAAAGAACTTTTATAGCAAGATTAAGGCATATTTGGGTGCCCCGAGGCCTCATTGTTCAGAATCAGTTGTCATGCTAATTTCTAAATATTTTTCATAGCAGTAACAACCCCAAGTGTTCCTCAGCTTCTGATAAGCAAGCTTCTTTGTACTTACATTGATACAGTTGAAGCGATAATTTATTTCTTTAACATTACACAATATATTTTCTTTTCATCCTGTTTTTTTAATTGATAATTAAATTTTGGTATGCAGGAAAGGGATACAGAAAATAACCAGACTTCATTTTTCTTCATATTATTTTTTTTCACCCCACAGTAAAATGTTTATGAAATTTGATGACATTTTTTTCAAATTAATTATGGTGGGCTTTTTGGAATAATTAATTGAATTTGCAATGTTAACATAATCCTACAACAACAATGTTGATATACAAAAGGATTATCTTAGTATATTGTACATTAACAATCCCACAATTTAGGGGGTTATTAGCACGGAGTTGTAAGAGACAGATATGTTTTCCTAATAAAAGGTAAACTCTCTTTTCAGCTTTATCTGACAAAGTTTGAAGCTAGCCATTTTATCCACCCATGCATAAATACCACTCTGTACCATGACACAGGAATTACCACAGAGTGTATTTTTTTCTCTTATTTAAGCACTTAGACACCTTAGTGATGAGCACAGCAAATATAAAATGTCTCTGCGATTGTATTACTTTTAAATCTTGTGTCTGTAATAAATCTCGTGTTTCAAAGCAAAATGGAAATCAAACCTCCAAGAACTGTTGTAATTGTAATTTCTAATCTGTGAAACCTGCAACCAAGTTGAACTGACATTTGATTTCTAAAAGACTCCATAAAATTTTGCCAGTCTGCTGGAAAAACCCTTCAATAAAACTGCTTTCCACTTCCAGAAGCAATACTTTATTTTTTAACACAATGTAATCCTGGATATTTTTATTTCTCCTACTCTATATTGGCAAATTTAAGCAATGGGGAATTTTGATCTAGTCTCATATTGTTTAGATCCTTTGTGTATGATGTCTACTCTGCCTCATGCTGACTCATTTTCTCCAGTTGAATATTCTCCAGAAGAGTGAATTAAGAAATTCTTACAGACAGAGACTGCTTCTAAGTCACTCGTTTCTGATTTTGTCTAGATAGGGAGAGAACAACATCACTGTGGTGTTTTTGTTTGTGTTTTTTGTTGTTGTTTGTTTGTTTGTTTTTTAAATTAGGATGTCATGTGATCTGTTTAATCTAGACTGCATATATTAATAAATTGCTAAACTTCCTCTAGGCTGCATATAAACTCAAACTGATACATGCTTTATTCCTGTGTTGCCTTTTGTTCAGTTCATGGAATCTGCTGCAACACACAGTTTATCTCCCATGCTGAACACCCATATCTTCCTAAATTACAGTGCAGAGATACATGCTTCTCACTTGGATATGCAATGGAATGCCTTTGTACAGGTCACCGGAACTCATATATTAGAAAGTTTATAATCCATAAATTTGGATTTCCTGGTTTACACTTAGCTTTTGGCTTGAAATCTGTGCTTAAATATGCAATGTTAAGGACATAGCAGTCCAAATCAAAAAGCAAGTGAAATAGAAGTCTCTGAATCTTTCCAAGGTAAATCTTACTAAGTTATGGAGTGTGGTTCAAAAAAAAAAAAGCAGTATAAGTAGTATATAAAATCAACATTCTACTCACGTCAAAGTAGCCTATAGTGTATATTGCAGTTAAAATTTAATGCATAAATAAACTAGGTTTACTTACTAAAGAGTAAAAAAAAACAGAAAACACAACTTTTGAGCAAATAGTGGAAACAGAATTGCAGGCTAAATAACTTGCACCAGTGAGAGGCAACCTAGTTCTCCACTTTATATTGCTAATGAACACTCTGTAATATTTGCGATCATGTATCTTCTATGCCCTGCAATGTTAGAGGGGTTGTAGAGATAGTGGCATATGCATTATTGAAACAGTCTAAATGTGGTAATTTTAATTATATTTATACTATACTTTCTACTAAAATAAAAGCAGGACTGCACAATTACAGAACATTTAAATGGCTATGAAACAGCAAGATACTGTTATTTTTATAGCACTGAAATTGCATTCTGGATTTAGTTCTTGAAATTTAGAAAGAGTAAATTCAACCCTGCATTTTCATTAAATCGCAGAAGAAAGGTAAAAGGCTTATATAAAGGAAATGCAGAGAAAATGATCAGCCTGAGAATCTGTAGTTAATGTAAGACTGTCCTATTTTCATTTTATTTTAGCCGTCTTGCAATGACATCATGCCACTGTGAAAAAAAGACATTGTGCTATAAAACATGTCAAATTTTGCAAGGACAATTCATTGTATGATTAATGTCTCTACTATGTGGTATGCATGATGAATTCTGATGTCAGAAAGGGGCAGGGAGAGGATTTTTTGTTTAGTTGGTTGCTTGTTTTTTTTATCTTTTTTTTTTTTTTTTCCCCTCTGAGTCACATCTCTGAATTTCCTTTGTGCTGATTACTGTTAAATGCCAAATACGTTTATATTTTAAGTCATGTCTTACTAAAGAATTTCCAGTTGTCAAAACACTTGTGTGTCCCATATTAGACAAAAGACTGGTGAAATCTCATAAATCTCAGCATAAAAATAAGTTAATTTGATATAAAAAAAAAAGTTTACTGTGTGTTTCAAAATAGGAAGAAAATCAGATACCAAAATTTCTTCTAAAGAACAGAGGAAAAACTAATTTAAGACATGAAGATATCCATAACCCACCTAGGATGAGATGAAGATGATCCTGAATAAGACTGAATGGTCTTTCAGAGGCTAAGTGAGCTGGCCCACAGCAGCAGACCACAGGTGTAGCAGTCACAGCAGTGACTGAATGTCAGAGGTACAGAATGTTTGAAGTTCTAAGGAATATGACCCTGTAATTAAGATTACTGGTTTGCATTTTTTATTATGAAAAACACACGTGCAAATGCAGAAAATCAGAACATTTGATTCATACATATAAAATTGTCCCCTGTTTGGGAATTTCAGAAACATCTCACCCAAAGGAAGTCAAACTATACCACTACTACTTGCCTGATGTTTCCTAATCCTTAGGCTTATTCTAGAGCAGCCAGTTAATGTGGTATAAGAGTGATCTAGAGCAGCAAGATAATATGGTATTAGAGTGACCAGAGGACTCAGTTTCCTTATGCCATGAGGAACTTCATCCCCTCTAGTAAATATTCAGCTGACAGTACTATCCCAACACCATTTATTCTGGACTGCCTCTGAAACAGTACATCACAAGCAGATGATGGATTTCAGTCTCATGGTTTAGTATGTGAGAAAGAAAAGAGATAGCTGTTCATTTCAGGAGCTGCATTCGAAAGAGAAGATACTTGTGCTTCCTTCAGTACTTCACAGAACTTTACAGCAGACTCTAATGGAGGATTTAGTAAGTGACAGCTCTAAATTATTTAGGAGAGTCTGAAATCCATATACTGCTTCTAGTGAAGTCTATTATTATCCCACAGACAGATGTGATAAGACTTTTATTAAACAGTAGCCTCAAATGACCAGAGTAACTTTAGGAAAGTGAGAATGAGACACTGGAGATCAAATATTTATTTCCACTGAAATTACTATAAGAAATGCCCACAATATAGACAGCTAAAAGCTGCACTCTGAAAACATAGATAAATAGACTCATCAGTGCCTTTTTTATTTTTTCATTAAATAGAGTGATCCTCTTATGAGCAGACTTGCTTTCCTCTGAAATGTGGAATATTACATTGACACCTCACTCCTTCCAGCCTTACAAGATCTATTGTGCATTTTGTGCCTATCAAAGAAATGCAAAAAGGTTGGTAAAATCTGTCAAGTCAGGCAAGAACTATCTCTCAAAAACAATTTAAAGAAAATAATTGCAGAGACTTATTGCAATAGAAGGTTAGTGGGATACAGTTAATAACTGTTCATTTAAACTAAAGATAAAAATATTTATAAGATGCTGGCAGTCTACATAGCTCTTATTTGCTATACAAAAAATAAAGATGGAGGAAAAGAGCAGCAGACATAATTTTGAATTTTCTAACTGAGGAACTCTTGTCTTTGACTTTCAAGTATGATGATCTTTGATAGGCTCCGTGCACTTCATCTCACCTGCAGTTTCTTGGATTCACACCTCAATTTTTGTCAACTGACTCACTGACTTTTTATCAATATGTTAAAATATATAGTGCTTTGATTAGCTACCCAAGTTTTCTGTCTCATTATGTGAGACAGAAAAGCCCACTAAGCTGTCATTAAACAGAAGTCATCACTTCTGAGCTCCTGTACTTCTGTCAATAAAGGAGATAAGTGGTGATTGATTTATCACTGTTTTAACAGATACTTGCCCTGGGAGTCAATGCGAATATTTCACTCAGTGGTGGCAGAGTGCATATGATCCAGTCTTCTAAACACAATGGACTAATACAGGTGCTCTAATCTTTCCTGTTTTCCTGGGAGTGCAATTTCTGGTTGCTTGACATTTACTCAGTAGTGAAAAAGTCCCTGGTATTTCAAGTTTAAGTTAAGCTCAAAAAAAACCAACCAAACAACTAATAGTTTAACATCACTCTGTTATTCCTTAAGTACTGTCTAGATGAATTTACAACCAAATGAAAGAAAACAAAATCATAATTTACAGGTGCATAAAATTTTCCAGGGTTTTTTATTTTTAAGCAAGAAAATGTTAAAGTAATTCAAGGGTATTTTTCACTTTTCAAATGGTATCTGTTCAAAATACTCAACATTATTTTAAAATTTTCATAGGTTAAACCATAAAGGTTAAATACAAATAAAACGGTGCCTTGTCCCATTTTAAAAAAAAAAAAAAAAAAAAGACCATAAGTAAGAAACTTTCTGAAAGAACAAGATGAACTGTCATGGACCAAGGTAAGGCTGACTGGCCTGTACTTCCCCAGACACTTCTGCTTGTTGTCCTGGAGACAGCAGGGACCTTTGCTTCCAGTTCTCTGCCAGGTCCAGTAGTTCATCTCCCCTCACTGGTTTCTTAATTACCTGTGTCAAGAAGCTGTTGGCAACACACTCCGGAGACCTGGATTACTTGTGCCCTACCGTGTTGTCCCTCTAGCATGCATTGAAGTGGGTCAATTATACTAAGAAGTCAAAGGCCTACTAGTGTGAGTCTTCTTCCTGTTGTCTGCAGAAGGCCTCACCTGCTTGTTTTTCCTCATCAAGACAATTTGCAGCAGATACCTATCACAGTGTTTCCTGCTTTTGTCTGCACACTACTTTGGCTGGCCCATCCACCCAACCAAAGAAAGAGCTCCATAAATCCTGTTGCTCTCCTACATGAAGGGCAATTTTCCCTTTGCAAAGAACCTGCATCTATCTATGGCAGAACTCCAGCTATTGATTACAAAGTCCTTAGTGTTTACATCAGCCCTCATGCTTTGCTTGACAACTTTGTCCACTGCTTCCTCATTGGATTGCTGGTCATTCTCTTCCCACCCTACTTGTTCCTAGCCTGATTACAAAGACACTTTTTCCCTGCTTGATCTGGTGAATCCCCTCTCTTCCAAAAAATCCTCATGGTCATAAAAATTAAAACTCTGTTGCCAACACCAAATGTGTAACCAGTTTTTGAGCTTCAAGATCCATCCACTCGTCCACAAGTAAGAATCAGGAGAAACCACCAGGCAAAAAACCCTTCATCCTCATTCTCTGGTCACTCCTTATGAGCTCCTAATCTCCTGGACATATTGCTAGTGCCCACATGAAGAAGAACTGTGGAATAACAGTCTGTCCAGCTGACAAGCTGGACTAACTTTGACAGCGTATCTGTGGTGCCCTGGACTGAGCTCTTCAGCATGCAGCAAATGTCCCCTGCCAGCAGGCCAATTCAGTAGAGCAACCCCTGTCTCTGCAGAAGGGAGTTTCCTGACAACATTTTTTGTCCCATCCTGCCCATGTTGCCACAGGTCTCAGGCACAGGCAACTCCGAGGCTTTGTTAGGCAAAAGTTCTTGCCCTTGCCTGTGCTGGGGCTCCAAACCTGCTCTGTAGGTCATAGATGCAGGTGGAGCAGGAACAGTCATCGTGGTGCCGGAGTTCATAAGCTCCTAGCTTTTACCAGCCTGATCATCTACATTTCACAGCCTGACAAGCACAGGTGCTGCTTGCCCCTCCCTGGTGTGGCTGGACCTTCAGGATCCTGTAGTGCAGAGTCTTGAGAGACATTAGGTCCATCTCCTTTTTGGTATGCCTGATGCTGTGTAGTCTCCTGACCTTCGCCCACAGCTACCTTATTTAAGTTGCAGTCCCTTTACCAGTGCATTGTTTCTGGAGGTGCTTAGACCATTGCCTGTGTTGCCAGTGAGAAGTCCCAGAGGTTATTACAGCCCCTGACTTGCAGAACTACACCCTTCCATAGGAGCTTATGCTGGGAAAAGGCTTGTGTGATATAGCTGGGGGTTATGAGGGACCCTGCACATTGCTGAACACACAAACTCTGTCTTCAGAAGAGATTCTGCCTTCACTTCTGCACAAAATGCTGCCTTCTGGGAGCTTCCTCTGTTAGCTGAAATATTAAACAGTGCAAGTTATAGTAGAATTCACTGCTATGAAGGTACAGGATGGTGATTAAAGATTCACCAAAGCTCTCAAAAATCAACTTTACAAAACTCTGATGTTGTGATTGGAAAGATACTTGGATTCAGTGTTGAATCATTGTGCTAGGAAACACAGATTCTTATTTTTTTTTCTTGATTCATAGAAGGACAGTCTTACAGAATATTGTTGTTTTTATCTCCACATTAAAGTGTTGTGTTAGAAAATGTATTTTATTTGGCCTTCTGAAAACTTTGAAAATGTGTAGTGTTAGAAAACACAAAATTGAATTAATGATAAATGAATATAATTTAATATGTTTCAACTCCAGAACAACATAGGCATCAAAGCTATTGATAAACAGGTTCTTGGAAGTTTTAGATCTGTGTTTGAAGAAAGCAAAACCAAAAACCGCCTAGAAAATATGGTATTGAGGAAAATCAGAAGACAGAAATGAAGTCTTAGAATAATCACTGCAATGATTCATGTAATCAAGACAACTAAAGTCTTAACATAAATACAAAGTCAGTTCCTTCCCACAGGGATCTGTTGTTGAAATGAAACTTCAACCAATCAACAGATTAGGAAAAATTTTCTGAAAGTAAGTGTATAAAAGTAGGAACTAAGTTAAATTCTGAAAAAGCTATGCCATCGAGGGGAAAACATTCAAATGGTAAATTAATTTTGAAAAATACATTCCCAGAAGGTCAAAAACTTTGAAGGAAGAAGCTAAAATATTAATTAGGAATGAACAGAAACATATTTGAAACAAACAACAGATTCTCAGACAGCTATGTACATGCTGTCAAGGACATTCATCAACAGTTGCTGCCTAGTCCTCTGTGCATAATAATAATCAGCCATCATCAACACATCTTTGCTGTTGTCTACAAAGATCTATCATTATGTCAAAGAAATTCAGTCACAGATTAAAAAATAATAATTAAAAAAAAATATCACAGCTCATATGAATCCAGAGCAAGTCAAGAAATTTTCACAGTTTGGCTGGTAATGTTTTGCCTATACCATTTCAGAAAAGGAAACATAGAGTCTCTCAAACACTTGAAGAATTACTCAAATCTTGGAAAAATATTCATTTTCAATTAATAGAAGTGCATAGACACAAGTAACTCAACATGAAAGTAGACAGAATGCATACTAAATCTGCCTTATTTTATGCTGATACTTCCTTGGAAAACACTCTGTATTTGTCCTATATAATTTAAAAAAAAAAAAAAAAAAAGAAAAACAAAGGAACAAACAAACAAAAATAAAAACACCTCCCCCCCTGCCCCTCCCCAAAACCTCCAAAGAGAGAGGCGTGTTTATCAGAAGTCATTTGACTTTTCTAGTTTGCATTTCCATTATTAAAAGAGAGAAGGGAGCCCATATTCTGCAAAGAATAGAAGACACAGTAGAGTGAAAATATTGGTTCTTTTGGAGTGTTTTTAAGGAAAATGCTACAAAAATAAACTGTGCAGTATGATTAGCTGTAAATTAAAATGTGACCAGATTGTGTTAGAAGAACAGATGATGCAACTAGCGTTTTGTTCTTGGGGTCTTATATTTAGTGTCCTAAATCATAAGTATAGACGAGTTATTTAGTCAGATTACAGCATTCATTTGTTTTGTCCAAAGTTCATCTGGAGCTATTTAAACCTAAGCATTGAGATGAGATATGAGAGTCTGATATTAACAACCACATGCAATTATTTATGTGGCACTAGCTAATCCTGGAAATCCTGGTCTTAATTGGGGAATTATTCAGCCTTCCAATGGTTTTAAAACTTCAGTCATGGGTCTATAATGACTATGTTTTTGGTTCTGTGGTATTGCCAGATTAAAGATACTACACCTTCAACCTACCGGGACTCCAACTTTCTGTTGAAGATGTGTTTAAAGATAAATAGGATAAATCTGATACCAACACACTGAGTTCTGTTTAAAGACTAGAATACTGCCACAAAATAGCCACTTTTAGTTTCTGTCATATATTGTATAGGTTAGTTTGTTCTAGGTTTGTTCCATATTAAATAGGAGCAAACTAGATGTTTTCAGTAAGACAACTGCTAAAATTGTATCATTACTGCCAAGCAACATATTTAAAACTCTTAAGTCAGCATTTATTGAATTCAGTTGTGATACTGAATGTTTATACATATTTCCACTAAAGCTTTAATGGCATATTTATGACTTAGGAATTGTTTTCACTGATCTTGATGTTAGAAACCCATATTGAGGCCTTTCTGTTGAAAAATGATTGTCGCAACTGAGATGTTGTGAAGACACTGTATTGAAAATATTTTATTCCATTTATAGAATTCTCTCTCTCTTTTTTTTTTTTTTTTTTTTTTTTTAATACATTTGCAACTGAAAGACAGAGTTTAGAGTTTAGCCCAGAGCTTTCAGACCACATTAACATTCAGGGAACATATATTCTTTTCCAAATCTAGAAAACAGTACTTTTGAACTGATTACTTAATTGCTTCATCCACCTACAAATGAAGATATAACTTTTCAGTACAGCTCGTCACAAATGCAATGCAAACGAGCCCTTCCCATGGAACTCCAAGATAAGAGCTATGTTTTCACTAAATGTCTTTGCAGCATAGTAATGAAATCAAATTCTGTCCTGTGTGTACAACAAACATACTACAAGAAGTAACACAGTTATACATTCAACATTTTCTGTGAATATATTTTTAAAAAATTCAATGGAAAAAAAATACTCACAAACTGCAAGATTAGGAACATTGACCTTTATAAAATTTAAACTTGTATTCCATAAGACATAAATTTTAAAGGATAGGTCTATTCTATAGCAAAGTAACATTATTTAGATGAATGGCTGGAGTCAGAGCAACTGAACCTTACACAGAGGTAAAATACTACTGGGCAAACAGAATCAAAGAAGCAAAACACTTCTGCTTTGTAAAGAAACAATAACCTTTCCTGTCTCCTCCTGAGTACTCTCTGAGAAAGCAATGCTATTATGTCTGATCTGGCAAAAAAGCCCTAGGTATCACGTTTCCTTTGAGAAGTTATTGGCCTCCGTGTAGGCCACCTGTATTTAATAATGGTGTAAACATAGCAGAGTTAAGCTTCTCTGAAATGCAAAATCCCTTCTCACCCTCTGAAGTCTCTGGGTAAATACTAAAGCAAAAAATGCAGGCAAAGTGCTGCGGCAAGCAGATAAACAAATACCATCTGAAAATTGAGGTTAGTGCAGTAGCCTAACAGGAAACAAAAGTGTGGATTTTTGTTAAAGATTTGTTGTTATCAGTCAGAGCAGACAGTCCTGATTATGTATACATCACTAAAGTGACTGTTGTTATTCCTTTGACAGTACCTTCCTGTATATTAAATATAGAAAGTACATAGAAAAAATAAAGATGAAATAATGAATAAAGCATTAAAAGATCATTTTTCCATGGAGTAAAATTTTCTACACAATCTATCACAACTCTGTGCTTGACTGCGAAGGGGGGAACTACTATAGTGAGTACCATGCTTTCTTAAACTGCTTAACATGCCTTCATTGACACAATTTTCAGCCTTATTCACTTAGTGATTATTCAAAGAAGTATCGTGGAGTATTCTGGAAGAATGGACAATATTGCATATAATTATTTTTTTTTTCCATATTGATTAAAAAACTAAAATAACTTGGCTTAAAATGGTGTGCATTTAGAATAAAAAAAAAATTAGTTCCTACACCAAAACTGATAAGAACTTAGGCTACCTTTGCTTTTTGAGCTGGATTTTGGAACCTTAATATACTGCTCTAAGAGGTATTTTAAACAGAGAAATGAGTTAGAACTCAGTATAGACTGGTGGTTACAGACTAAGACTGATATAATCTGGGATCCACTTCTTACTTGACTAGAAGACAAAGAGGGAAAACCTCCAAAGCAAAACCAAAAAACAAATTCCAAACAACCAACCAACCAAAACCAACCAACCACCACCACCAACAAAACACCCCAAAATAAAAAAGAAACCTGAAATAAGAAACAATATAAAATAAATATAGAGTACAAAAGACAAGTGTCTTCTCTGTGATACTTCAGAGAAGAAAACTTTCTGCAAAACATTTCTGAATATGGTACTCTAAATCAATTAAGACAGGGTTTCCTTTTATCTACTAACTTCAGTGAAACTCACAACTTTGAATGGCAAGTTATTACTTTAGCTACTTTAACATAGATTTAAAAAAAAATCCTCTTAACTCTTGAAATTGTAAAAAAAATGTTGTGGATCCAATGTTTCATTCTGTGTCAATCTAGGTTTCTCAGTACTTAAAAACAAACAAACAAACAAACAAACAAAACCCACCTCAAACCAAAGAAGCAACAAAATACAGACATTTTATGTCATCATTATTGCAGTAATTTATTCTAAAACTCAAGAGCCGTGTTTCAGATAAGGAATTGACACCTACTTGCCAAACAATTGCTATTTCTAGGGATATTTTAATATTTAATAACTCTTAATTTTCACAAATTAGAAATTAAAACTCAGCAATTTTTCCTTGCAGAAAAGTCGAGAGAGACCAAAGATGGTGTAGGATTATTATTCAAAGGCCATTGCCACTATTATGTCTTTATTCCGGTCTAAATTCATAGAAGGTTACTGGTGCACAGACAGTAAATTGCCTTCTTCTATTGCACTAAAAATGGGAATTCTCAGTTCTTTGTTAATGTCATCATAAATGGATTATTCCTGTGAATAATTTGGGTATATGAATTTGATTTTGTCTTAGAAGTATTAAAAACATGTAAGATTATTAGCAATTGCCTGTAGAAATTCTCATGCAAGTATTAAAGTGTTACTTTACTAGTGCAACTGCCACTACTTATTTTCACAGATGTGTATTTTTTTGAACACCAAGAAGCAGCAGCCAAGGGAATGCCACAAATCTGAATATGTCAGATGATTATTTGCTGAATAGCAAATGCTACATGTACACCTAACCACAGGAAAGTGCTGCCTCACTCTCTAAAGTATACTTTCAGGGCAATAGAGAACCTCTCTGGCACCTCCTCCTAGAGATCCTAATTAAGGAAAATGTCGCTTGCCAGGAGAACACTTATGATCATGTTTTGGTACATATTTGGCATGTGTCTCATGTTGTAGCAGGCGTACAAATGTATCTAATCATGGTGCTGAATTACTTTGGGCAATAGTGTGCTTTAGTTTTATAGATTATTGGTTAAAAGTGTACTTGCCCTTGCAGAAAAAAAACCAAGGCATTAAGAAAAACAGTGTGGTTATGGCTGGCCAACTTATGCAAACTAATTTATTTGTTATAGAAGTGGTAGAAGCTTTCACTAACAAAGGAACTTGGCAACAATGAACAAGCACTGTATTTCTCCGTGCTCAGGAAATGCAGGTATATTTGCTCATATTCTGAAGAGAAAGAGAAGGAGAGGAAGAAGATACGAAGGGAGGACAAAAGGGAGTCAGGCAGGAAGACAGTAAAAGAAGGAAGATGATTGATCAGAGAACTTATAATGTATGTACATAAAGGGGATGAATTAAGCTGAGATAGATTTGACTTTGCAATCTCAATAGCTAATTAATATGACAGAAGAATATGTACTTTCAACTCAATAACTGATAAGATAAAGATATCATTCAGATTAATCTGCTAGATTTTCAATTGGTCGGACATCATTCTTTGTTTCCCTTGGTTCTTTTCCTCCATCTTCAGCTCCTATCCCTTTTATTTCTGATGAGAAAATGGATATATTTTTCAGTTTTTAGATTTTGTCCCTACACCACCTTCATTCTCATTCAGGATGTTGTTCTCTTATCCTTCTCTACCTGAATAAAGCTCCCAACTCTTTTCCTATTTCATCCATGTGCTGCATGTCTTTGAGTGGAACATCTCAGGTCGCTGAATAACAGGGTCCTGGTATGACAGTCAACTGTGATATATAAAACTTTTAATAAAATTATCACTGTGTGTTTTACAATCTGTTAGATTATTATTTCTACAGAATACTGTTCTTAAATCACTGAAAGCTAGACACGTTCACATGTTCCAGCTTATACATTCTTCATGAAAGGCTCATGTCTATGTACTATGCACTAGCAATTTTCCCTTTCCTCTAAAGCAAGTATTTCTTTTTTCCTACAGACACCATTGAGCTTTTTTTTTTTTTTTTCCCTCAAAGATAAAGGAGTTAAGCTCTTTAAGTCTCTTCCCTTCAATAAAGAGTTTTCTACACCTCTTAAATTAATCTCTCACAAGCTATTTTTCTAGGACTATAACTCTGCACAGAGTTCCAGCTGAACTTCTGACCAGTACCAAAAGAACTGCTATACTCCCCTACTTCTTCCAGTGTAATTTTTATTTGCCTGTTCTTTAGCTGCAACAATAATGTT
Source organism: Columba livia (assembly GCF_036013475.1). Lineage (NCBI taxonomy): Eukaryota > Metazoa > Chordata > Aves > Columbiformes > Columbidae > Columba > Columba livia. Next base: position 61,555,613 of record NC_088642.1, read on the forward strand.
GTGATGTTTAACTAATAAGGATGTCTTTTTCTCTTTGGTCATTTCTAGTTGACAGGACTCTAAAAAGTAAATTCCTGGACTTTTATTCCTCATGGCTTGACCAATATATTATTATTAGGCTGCCTTTTTTTTTGAATGAGATCATGAGTCTACTGTAAATGACCTAGAATACCAAGCAACATCAATTAAGATTTCTGTGCAATTCATGTCACTTCAACTGTTTAACCATGACATAATGAACTCATGTCATGGCAATCTCTATCTAGCACGGAGATGTTAGGGCTTCTCTAGAGAGTATTTCTATTATTATTGTTTTCTTACCACAAAGCAGCATATTTTGCTCAAGTCTCAGTGTTGAAAGTGTCTGCATCTCCCCCCTGTCTCAACATCCAGCCATCAGGATCAAAAACATCCCCCTCAAAAAATCACATACATACTGCCTGAGGCAGAAAAAAACCCAATCTTTCTGCAGGTTAAAGTCTGGAAAACAGTTGAGCAGAAACACAGTACAGTAATACAAGCATAACAGCAGACATAAAGAAATTGTAGTATTACACAGAAGTAATCACATGCATGCGCCTTTAGACCTCACAGTTCTCTAAAACAAGTTCTGTTTAAGTTGCAAAGGAGACATTTGGAAGTTTGGTAATTACATCTGTCTTAGTAAGACAGAATGAACTATTTACAGTTTATTAGCATCTGTTGCTTTAAATTTAAAACTGAACAAACAAGTTCACAACTTCAAAGTTTGATGACTTTATCCCTGTTAATGCCAATGAGGAGGTTTGTCAGGAAGTAATGATCAAAGCGTGATGAAGAATAGAAGCATGGATGACATTGTGGAAGCACAGGGGACAATACACCTCTGTAAGGTGCAGGGACCCCCTTGCTGTCTTAGAAGGTTTGCTGTTTTTGGGAGGCTTCTACCTGGGACAGTGTGAAGAAAGCATTGAGGATCAGCAGTCCCTTGTGTTGTTAGGCCTTTTTGATCATCCACATGGGCACCAGTCATGGTCTTGATTTGACGCTCTAGTATGGTAGAAGTGACTGCAGAGCTCTGAGGGTTACATAAAGGTATATTACACACAGGCACAGGTGGTGTCTTCTTGATTTTTTCAGTGAAAAGGATCTACTTCAAGTGCACTTACCTAAACAAATGTGTCTTGGGAGACAGGAGGAATTAGAAACCTGTGTACAGCTGTAGACCTATGATTTCCCTTAGATTACAGAGCTGTGGTAAACACAACTAGCTCACATTTCTGGAGTGTGGTGGTGGACAGAAGAGGGCTTTCTAGGAGGGGCAGGCAGGAAAGGTGAAGAGGATAGGCGATGCACTAGCCTAGGAAGAGACCTAAATGCTGAGAACAGGATATGGGTGATGAATCCATTGAGCAGTTATGGGTGAGGATCAAAGGGCAGATTACTGCGACAGACACCATAATGGGGGTCTGCTACAGGTCACCAGACCAAGAAGAGGACATAGATGAAACCTCTTCATGCAACTGAAGGAAGCTGTGTGTAAAACTACAGGCCTTTGTATCATAGGAGACTTTACCTACCCTAACATCTGTGGGAATGCCAATGTGACAATGTAATACAGGTGATTCTGAGCTGACTAGACAAAGCAGTCTTCTGGACCTATTGTCTGCTATCCCAGTAGTCCAAGAGTCTCTGATAAGCTCAGCCTTGGGCCTTCAGTTCCTACTTGAGATGCTGTAGATGTACCACTGCCAGCTCTTTCTCCATCCCTGTCTCCTAGATGGGCCTTGAAACCATGCTTAAGAGGTGTTTCCAGCCCTGTCTCTGTTTCTGTCTGTCTCCATCTCTGTCTCTGCCTCCATCATTCCTCGCTTCTTCCTGGGCTCCCTGGATGGGTCCTGGACCTGCTTCATCTCTTGTTCAAGGCTGTCAAGCAACCCACTGCTGTCACTACCCTCTCAGCTCAAGCTGCTGGGGTTGATGTGGGGCAGCAGCCCAAAAGGGAAGGCTTTGTTTGGTTTGGGATCACCTACCACTCCTGGCTCCTCCTCTGCTGAGAACACCTCTGCTCTTGTGGCTCGCTGGTGGCTGATGGGTCCTACCATTTGTGATCAAAGTGGATGTGGATAAAATGATCAAGAGATGCTTGAGTTTAATAACCTGAGCTGGAACAGTTAACACACACAGAAGAAAAGGTTGGGAAGACTGGGTTTATTCAGCTTGGGGGAAATTTTTGGGGGAGATCTTGCTGCACTCCACAAGTGCCTGTTGGGAAAGTGCAGAGAAGAAAGAGTCAGTTTCTTTTCCACGATGCACAAATCAAGAGCTAATGAGCAAAAGTTGAAACATGAGAGGTTTTGGTAATATGTTAGGAAAAGTTTTTTACCATCAGAGTAGTTGAATATTGGAAAAAGTTGCACAGAGATTGTAGAGTCTCCATTCTTGGAGATATTCTACCACCTGAGCCTGGGTTGAGCCTGACAGGGCCTGATATATTCTGGCCAACTTTGAATAGGGGGTTGGTCAGATGATTTGCACAGATTCTTCCCAAAATACATCATTCTATGATTCTCTGATAACCCATATTGAATTTAAACAATAATTTCTGAATGTCACTATGTCATAAAATTATTTACTACCAAGATTTAACCAAATACACCTTCCCAAAGTTTCGTACTGGTCTATGACCTCAGACTTCTAACTAGGAACCGTATGGTTTAGTCTAGTTTTAATATTCTTGCTCACAATGTTACTTTTCATACATTGAAAACCACAGGTATATATTGTACAATAAGATAACATCTGTTGCCCTTTAGAACTAAATTACAGCACCTTATACGGTATTTATGCTAAAGATGATTTAGACTAACATAAGCATTGTTCAATGAAACTAAGGCATGTTTTATGACAAGGTAGGATTATATTGCTATTAGAGTTAAAAGAGATACATTCAAGAGAAGTCCTTAATGTCTTGTTTATTTAGTCTTCAGCAACAGTTTTAGTATATATCAAACAATGGTTTTAGGGTATGCCAAGTTGCTAACTTAAAAATTACTACAAGCACTACTCTTATTTATATGTAGGGAAAAGTGAGTCGTCTTTAAATGGATCATGCTGTAGTGGATTGCATGAATCTTGCCTTTCAAACCCAATCCTTAGAAGAATTGATAAATACGTGACAACTGTTTGCAATAACTATAAACAGGCAAGCAACTCGCTAAAATAAAAAGAACAAAAAATTTGCAAGACTCATGTTCTGTGGAGAAGCTAGTGCTAAAGCAAAAAGCTACCTTTAAATTGATTTCCACACAAGTTTTCTTGGCCTAAGAGTTGCATAAATAAATGGTTATATTTACATTCAACTGTCAAACAGTTCAAGACTAATCCATCATCAACAGAAACCTTAAGTCTAATATTTTTATGCGTTAATAAGCCTAATTCCATTTACAAAGTATGATTCTAATAGCCTATTATACATGTTTTTTATCAAAATTATTAGGTGAATTACATATTTCTCAGTCTGGGATCTGCAGTTTGCATCACAGTTCCTCAGCTCTTGAGCTAATTAAATTTACGTGCCTTGATTGTTATTCCATGGGAACCATACAAATAAGAAGAAATGTTATTCAACAAGATAGTTTTGGTAGGACATATACTTGGTCTCTTGTTGAAGTGTGTAAAATATCTTTCTTGGCAATGGGAGATCTTGAGTTACTTCTGGATAACACACATTTAATTTAGATTTAATGAAATTTCTTTTGCAATTCTACCTCATTGATAATTGTTATCCAAACATATTTTCTTTGTAAAAATGATAAAATCAGAAATACAAAGGTTCATTAATAGAATAGCATAACTTGACCTAAGACATAAAGATTGCTATGTCTTACAGTAAATTTATATAGCATGTTACAACTTTTTTTTCAGTTTCACAAACTGGTGTTTCTAGATATTTGACTAAATGTAAACACGATACATAGTGAACAGGATACTTGTTCATGTTTCTCAGATTGGAAATACCAAAAACATTTGAGTCTTTAACTGTCCTTCCCCCATGAGAACAAAAGTCCTGGTTCCCTTCTAAGCCACAAATTCTCCTAACCTACTTCCCAGTTTCAATTGCATCCACACTAAATGAGCCACAGCTTTGAAGGCACAGACTTGCTTTGGGATCTTTTATCTCACAGTAATGACCGTTGTATATTTCTAGGTAGAGGTTGTTCCTTAGGTACAACTAAGTTATGAAAATTTATGTATTCAGTTCCTCAATCATTACTTTGTTCTGCTGGTGCTACGAAGATGCTTACCTTTAAGGATCCTGTTTTTACTGAGACACATTTGTTTTGACACAAAAGGCCTCCTTAATTTCTACTGATGAATGTAAGAGAATGTATTCTATAGTATAACTTCAGACTTTTGCAAATCAGCTTATTAAGGAGAGCATTGGTAGTCACTGGTTGAGACTCTGAAGTGTCAAAATTCAAGAGAAATACAGGTATAGAAACCCTATCATCTCCCAGGTAGAGAGTCTTTACTTGGTAGCTCATCTACAAATAGACCTTCGGTCTGCCTTTCTTGTTGGCTTAACTAGGTCTATATCTGGATACCAGCTGATCACATTCTGCAGCGGACTTATAATTATACACAACAGAGCAGAAGAAAAGTGAGAAAATGAGTTGCTGATTTCCCAATACGGTGAATAGTGAGATATCTTATCATGGCTCTGAACTTTTACTTCCGAGAGAGCACTTTGTCCTTTCTTTTTGACATTTATGAAGCAGTTCCAGAGAATGACATAGAAATATTAATTGCATTCAACAAGGTAGCAAAGCAATTCTTTTATTTAAATCTAAATTTACTTCAGCTGCCAATTTTCAAAGATTTTTTCCTTACATTGTCTTCTTAGCTTGTGTTCAGTTTAAAAGGTGAAAAAGTCCTCAAGGATGGAAGTCCACAGAATGAATTAATTTTCCTTTGAATGAAAGAAAATGGAGAGATTAACTATTTCCAGTCTCAGATGTCTAAAATTTAGAGATTGATTGCAAATAAATGAATAAATAAAAGCCAAACGCAAGACCTACAGATTAAGACTGTAGGAGAATAGACAGATCAGTTTCCATTTTTTGTTTGTTTGTTTTGTTTTGTACGTTTGTTTGCTTGTTTTTTTTTAACTAAATTTAATAACCATTCTTATTATGTCTACAGGAGACTATGAAACGGTCGTAAAGATGTAGAAAATCTAAAGCATCTGGAATGTAATGTTCTGCTTTGTGAACCACCTGTAGGATGTATGTTCTATTAGCTTTCCACAGTTATTCTGCACTTAAAAATGAGGTCCCACTTCACACAGTGGCATGATAGGTGGGTCACATTATATATCTAGTAAGAATCAGGTTCTCAGATGTGATACTCCAGTGCAAAATCTACAGTCTATGACAAACTGTCAGCTGATCACTCACAAAGGATATTAACATAGTATAATTCTAATGGCAGATTACAATTCTAATGAAAAAACACATATACTATGGGATCTAACTATGCAAAGATAAGAAGAACAAATTTAACATGCATATGAAACATAAGTAAATGCAAGAGAACTTTCTGAATAGCAGGCAGCATGCTAATTTTTCTTTTTATTCATGAAAGATTCTATCTCACACAAAATGTGGAATTTAGTATATCTAAAAATTTGGACAAATATAAATACTGATTTTGGACAAGCTATTTGTTTTAACTGAAAAACAAATAAGGAAATATTACTAACAGTATTGGAAGCTTTATATCTTTTTGAAAGAAAGATGTTTAAATTGGTTTAACTGTGTGCAAATTGTTTAACAGAAGGGAGTAACTGCTAGAAGTCCTTAGCAATACCAAGTCTCAGTATGAAAACAGATAAATTGTACTGCAAGACTGAAAAATAAGTCCTATCTAAGCCTGGAAAGGTGGTTAAGTGCTACTTTTGCTACAAGAAATGCAGAGAAAGACCTACTACCCAACAGACTGTATTGAAACTGATAAGGCCTGTTGTATTCTTGGAAGAATTAAAACAAGAAAAGGTAATAACCATCCATCAGACTAAGAAAAAAAGCTTCAAAATAAGGAAGTCAGCTTTTACAGTGGGGACAAAGTAACCTAGTGAAGAAATAAGAAATCAGTAAAGGAAAAAAACCCCAAAACATACAAACAACAAAACAAACTCAACCAACTAACAAGCCCTGCCATGCCCTCTCCTCCCCCTCCAAAAGAAAAAGAATAAAAAGACCCTGCAACACAGAAGAAAAAAAAAAAAATCAATGGTTTACTGAACAGGATACAGATGGGTGTAAGAAGGAGTAGAAGGTAAATCTTACTAAGTCCATGGACATGCAAGACGCTAGCTGATTCCAGTAACATTTGAATTATTCTATTATAGAGTGACACCTTGACTAGGAATACAAACACTTTTGTATTTGTTTTAGAGAACACTTAGCTATATATTATAGGTGTCATATAATCTTATACTCATTTGGTTTTCCTTTTAATTGGTGATACTTATGTATTTAACTCTTTAAGAAAATAATTGCTTCAGAATTACTTGTTCCAGGTACTCCTAAACAATGCACAAAGCTAGAAATTCAGTCACAAGAAATCTGAAATTGGTAGCTGTTCTCTTTTCAGATAGTGTTAACAGTTCTGAATGAATCATCCAACTGTTCTCAGACCTTGCCTGCTGAAAAATAAAGAAATACTGTAATGCAATGACCATTTAATATAAACGATTTAGGCAACAATATGACATGTAAATATCATGACCATATTACAAAATATCATTATCGGTACATAACCACTTACAGATACAAATTGCTGAAAAATTATATCATACATAGAGAGATATTTGAGGGATTTATTCATTCCCTTGTCATTATTGGAACACATTTACCAGATAATATTAACTTTTAAAGTTAAAAGGAAGATTTTGAGATGATAACCTCCCTCCTGGAAGTCTAGTTTTATGAAAAATTGCCAAATATAAGAAAAGGAAGAACCATCAGCCTTTCATGAACTCACCCTAGGACTTGCAGGCAGGATATGGAATCCCCACTCTAAACTAGTACTCTTGTTTTCCTACTGCGACAGCATAGCCTGATTACCTTAAAATTCGGTGTACCGCATTTGCTAGATTAACACTTCTATTTAAATATATGTGGAGTTTTTAAAGATAAATGCAATGAAAGATAAATGTATTTAGATTGTGCAAACATCACATTAAAAATCAAATAGGTCCACACAAAGTGAAAAGATTATAGAAAACAAAAAGCTAATAGATCACTAGAGAGAAAAGAGAAAGAAACAGAATAAAATGAAAACAAACAGGAAAAGATAAGGCAGAAAAGTCTGTTTACCTACAGCATTCAAACACACCAAAACCATTACGGTCTATTAAGTAATTTTTTTTTTTTCTTTCTTTATTTTTTTTGTTTCTCTCATAGCCAGCATACAATTATCCTAAGTCTTTTCTTTATAGTTGCAGCTTTTCCAGGACATTGAAAGCTGTCTTAATTTTAGTCTATTCAAATACTTATTTCATTCCAATTTTCCCTAATTTCAGTGATGTAAGGGTTGTTTAGCTGAAATGTGCTAGCTTCATATCAGAGTCCTCCTCTGAATAAGGTAGAAACTGATAAATGTAAGGTTGATGAAAGGACAGTGAAGAGAAAGGAAATGTGGAATACAGGAGAGGAGGAACGCTGTCTGGCTCTTTTTTACATAAAGAGCTAGTTGTCCCACCTCAAAGTTTGAGTTAGGAAAATTCTGTTCATTGATAAGCCCTACCAGATCATGGAAGAAGTACCTCTTTCTTTCTTGAAAGATTTTCTTTTTTTTTCTTTTTTTCTTTTTTTTTTTTGTTTTGTTTTTTTGTGTTTTTTTTTTTTTTTTGTAAAAGCAAACCAATAAATTCCATAGAGAATGACCTGCAATCACAAGAGTTACTGGTTTTCTAAATATTCTGTATGTGTTCCTGTGGGATCATTTGCAAATAGAAGTTCAATAAGTTTCAGGATAAACAGAATATCCCATTTTACGTTTTGGAAGATGAGGGACTACTTCACTCAGCAACATATACTGCATAGAGAAAGTAAGGGTGAGCCATGCTGGAGATCTCAGATAACAATCCAAAATTTGGGAATTTTTACATCATAACATAGAATTTTAAAGACTCTCTGAATGCAAGAGGAGAAAGCAAAAGACCTTTTCATATATACATTCTTCCCATAAGATGTTGGGTTATTCCAAAACAAATGCAGGATGAGAAAAAAATTACATCTACTGTAGAACCATTTTGGTTTAGAAGATCAAAAGTAGCAATGTAAAATACCATCTAACTGTGCAACAGAGAAATTAGCTACTTTAAAAAGCAGACTTGCATATATTATCAATTATTAAGTTATTTTCTAGACTCAGAAAACCATTAGAATCAAAATACATTGCTAGTATAATTATTTTACTCTGAAAAGGACATAGAGTAAGCTAATGAATAGGGGCAAGAAAACTTGAATTTGAAAGATATTCAGAAACTGGATAATGTAATTCCCAGAACTCCAGTAGCATACGTCTCTTGTAGCCCTGTGTTGAGCATTTGGTTCCATATTGACTCAGAGGGAAGAGCAGCTTCTGATAATGTACTGTTACCATTCTCTGTGGCACTTTATGTTCCTTGGAGGTCACCGAATCAAGTAGTCAGCCTGAAGCTGTTTAGCTTCTTAGACTTAACAAGATCAGAACCCAAGGTAGTCTGACAGCAGCTAATGTAATACAAACTGGTGACTTGAGGTTAATTTTGCACCTGTCATGAGATCTCACCAAAAGTATTCTAAGCATTACTGCAAATTGCTGTGCAACAGCTGGTTGTTTCCAAGAAAGGAAATACAATTTTGAAATGCTGTGATTCACTGCACAATGTCTGTTGGTGTGAAATAAAGCAGTATCACCATTTTATGTTTATGGAAGAGACATGAAAGAGAAAGTATAAACACTCCTTTTCCCCTAGATTGCTGGTCAAGTATTCAGTGGAAATGAAAATGAGTATGTGTGAGAACTATATTCAGAAAATAGAAATACAGTTTTGGATGAGTTAATATATTGGGCACCCAAAGAGAAAAGGTTTGTAGGCCATGTAGCACATCACCTTACATTTGCTAACTGAAAATATATTCTCTGGATCACTGATTTACTGATGGAAAGACTTCAGACAGGTATGGGATCAAAATACAATTTTATAATAAAGACTTCCTTTAGCCACATTTTATAAAAAGTGTGGACAACAGATATTAGATGACCAGTGGTGAGAATGGACTTAAAGTTAGTAACACAAAAAATAATTTTATTTCTCTTATCTTTAAAGTTTACAATGCAGTTATGGGTATATTACTTATTTATTAATCAATTCGGAGGTGCTTGTTCTTGTGTGTAATTACTTCCAATTAAAATTGATTCTGAAGACTTAGCTAGTAGCATACTTTTTTCTAGCATTTCAGGGATTGTATGGTATTATATTTTCTTTGCCCATTTGGTAGAAAAATTATGTCTTCCTTAAGCTCTGGAAAATTTCACCCTTCATAGAAGCTCAAAATTATTGAATCTAGTTATGCACAATTACAACTTCTGATTCTGTGCCTTGATATATGTTTTCTACTATCTATCAAGGTTCTTAAAAATAAAGTGGACTACTATTAACAAATCAAAAAGTCAGGAGTTGCAAAATTTTTTAGACACTCAAAATGCAAATAGAAATAATAATCTCTCTGAAAACCTTGCTTTCCAAATACAGAGAAAAGAAGAGTTGAAAACCATATGTGAGCCTGTAACAGAAGAGAAAGAAATGATCTAGCAAACACATACACCTCATTTTTTTCCAAACCTTTTATTTTTACAATGTTTTGTAGAGAAGGAAGGGAGTAGACTTCACAGCCAGTATGTTCATGAAGGAAATGAATGAAGGAACGGCAAAGCTTGACTAGCCAAGTAGGAGTTTACAAAGAACTGTGAAAGCAGATGAAAGATTAAAAAACAAGCAAACAAACAAACAAAAGAAAAAGAACAGAAACCCCAAAACCCACAACAACAACCAAAACAAACAGAAAAACCCCAAACCAGAACAACAACAAAAAAAGGAGGTTTAAAAGAAAGGCGAGAGGAAAAGCATAGCAAAACTCTGTTTTTCTCACATTAAGGAGAATTTGAAGGAGAGAAAGAAGTCAAATGTTAATAACGGTATAGACTGAAGAAAGGGTAAAATCAATAGAGAATTAACTGGTGAAGAGACTAAAGGATGAGAACTTGAGAGAATGACTGTGGACTACTGCAAAAGAAGGAAGAATTCAGATTAGCAAGGGATCTTGAAGGGCTCAAACCAGGGGTTGGACTTCAAGAGAAAGATGAATGAAAAATGAAGGGATTTGTAGCCAAAACTGATAGGACAGAAGTTTATCATTTAAAGGCAGAATAACAATCATGCCTGTTTCTATATTATCTGATTGTGTCCTCATTATATTTAATTTAGAACAAGTGATTGTTGCCAGGCAGATGTCCCAGTACTGGACATGACCATGTGGAGGACTTAAAGTGATGACTCACTGACCTGATCTTTGTTTTTGTGGATGAAGCTAATTGAGTTTGCTGAACCATTTCACTGATTTAGCAAATTTCTGGCAGGTGAATTTCTTTTTTTTTTTTTTTTTTTTTTAAATATCATTGACTCCAATGTCCTGTCATAGAAATACTCTAGCAGGGGACATTCTTGAAATCACCCAGTAAAATACTTAAACATACGTACACAATGCATTCCACTTCCCCCTGGAATACTGCTTCTGGAGCACTCAGCACAGGAAACACATAGACTTGTTGGAGAGGATCCAGAAGAGGGCCACAAAAAATGATCAGAGAAATGGAATACCTCTCCCATGAGGACAATTTGAGAGAGTTTGGCCTGGAAGAGAGAAGGCTCTGAGAAGACCTTATTGCAGCCTTTCAGTACTTAAAAGGGACCTCTAAGAAAAATGGGAACAGACTTTTTAGCAGGGCCTGTTACGATGGGGCAAGGAGTAATGGTTTTAAACTAACAGAGGAGAGATTCAGGCTAAATATAAGAAAGACATTTTTTACAATGAGTGTGGTGCAACACTGGAACAGGTTGCCCAAAGGTAGATGCCCCATGCCTGGAAATATTTAAGGCCAGGCTGGACAGGGCCCTGAGCAACCTGGTAAGATGACCCTGCACATTGCAGGGGGATTTGACTAGATGACCTTTGAAAGTCCCTTCCAACCCAAGCTATTCTATGATTCTATGATTGTATGCTAGCCATTGTACAGTGTGTCAGTCAGTGGCATAGTATATAAATGGCTCTGTAGTAAGCTGCAAACAATAAGATTATCCCTTGAAGCATTAGCAGTATATTGTACCTTTTGCTGGTGTTTTTACTCTTTATCTTGAAAGAAGATGCTAATCATCAGTAATTCGAATATCATTCCATTGTAGTTATTTGTCATAATAACCACTCTGCTACACAAGCCAGTCATCAGATAACTTCTGGGCTTATTTAAGATATTTTCACTAAATAGATCTTTCAGTGTACAGATACGCAGATACAGTAGTCTATCAGTATAGATAGCACTGGAATCCTACGAAGCTGCATTACATGGTTTAACTAGTTAATTATGCTTTTGGCTTTTGGCTTTCTGTTTAAAAATATTCTGTACTAAAATGTTGAAAAACAGTTTTAAACATGTAAGCTGGTATTAATTTTAAGAACATCTACTGAGATTAATTTTCCCCTGTTACTGGTCTTCAAATCTATCAGCTGTCAAGTGTGCTCAAATCTTGCAAATTTCATATTCAGGAAAGAAATCAGACTAATAGCAGAGGTATGTGCATTAAAAACAACGCTTATGAGTGCCTGTAAAAGCTTTGAAACCAAAACTCCTAGCTCCATACATTTATATCTCAACAAATTTTTAATCAGCTGTAGTAGATTAAGAAGAGGTTAATAAATTCAGAAACAAGATCTCATTTTTAATGAGGTATCCAAAAATAGATCCAGAGCATACTAGAAATTCTACTACATTACCAACGATAAGCTGGTCAAAAGGAATTTAATACAACTTCAAACCCCTGATATATGGCAAAGAACACTGTTTGAGGAACCCTAAGTTTGTTTTCTGAAATGAACTGGTAATCTATAAGGTTCACAGTTAGCTTTTATCTGTCTTACCTAAGTGGGGGTTACGCTGAGGATTGCTAGGTACCATTAAAACCAGAAACATTCAGACAGGCTTATTTCATGTCAAAGTGTTGCATTCAGGTCATATATCCAACAGACTCCATAAAACTTTCACATTAGTTTGGATTTTTTTAATAGCATGCTTTCATATAAGTAATATTTTTTTTCTCTTTCTTTTATTTGTTTGTTTGTTTTGGTTTGTTTGTTTGTCTGTTTGTTTGTTTTTGTGTAGCAACATTGGTGTCTGCTTCCCAGTGTTTTTTCATGAAGAGAAGCCATGGTTACAATATATAAAATAAGTAAATAAATTTAAAAATATATAAATAGCCAAAAAGGATTAATCCAAAGTTTCATAAGTAAAATTGGAAGAATCTAACATTTAGCTGTTGCTCAGTAAGAATTTTTATCCTGGGTCAACTAACATACATTTAAAAAAAACCCCAAACAAACTATAAAAATGGAAATATTGGGTTTCTTTATGCTTCTAGGCTTGCAGTTTAAAGGGATGATACTGTGTAAACTACAATGTATAGAACAAACAGACAAATATATATTAAAATAAGATACTTGCATAATATAACAGAATTAATGGGGTGGAATTAAGAGCAAAATGAATATCGGGATAGTAGGCTGTGTAAAATTCCGTTACCAAACAAAATTGAGGAATAACAAATAGCCCTGGAATATGAGCATCCACATGCATAATTAAGAAAGCATTTATGCAAACCATAACTCCAGGCACAGAACGTATGCTAGATATAAAGCAGAAGTACCCGTGGCTGTGGCATTTTGACACAAGACTTGTCACTTATATTTTCATTCCTAAATGAAATAAAAGAAAGTGAGACTTTCATTGGCTTATTTGTCATGTTGATTCCCACACAGAAAATGAAAATTAAAGTTTCAGCTCTGATAACATTAAACTGCTATTTTGGGCAATTCAAATAGAAGAAACAGCCATAGCAGAATAGTGTACAGTATGTGAAGTACTTGCCAGGAATATAGGATACTAAGGCCATCACGGTTTGAAAGAACAGAACCAGATTGCAAACACACCTAGCAAATTAGAGATTTGTTCTAGCACCTTAAATGAATATGGTTTGTAACATTTTGGATTTTTTTTCAAAGAGAGTATTATAAATGGCTTCATACACAGGTAATAAATATTGTTAGAATAATTGAATGTCCTGAGTTGGAAGGGACCCACAAGGATCATTGAGTCCAACTCCTGGCCCTGCATATGAAAAGCCCGAAATTTATACCATGTGTCTGAAGGCATTGTCCAATGACTTCTTGAATATAGCCAGGCTTGTTATATTTATTCTCCATTTGGAGAGCTACAATTCAGTTCTTTGGTGAAGTGTAAGACTTCTGTCGTATCACATTATAAGATCAAGCTGGAGTCTGAGTTTATAATATGGTAAAAAATTTGAATTTATACCTTGGAAAGACAGAAGAAAAAGTCAGTCTTTACTGTATCTTAATTGAAGAAGTGTCTTCCCACAACCAGTAATGAATATGTGTGCTTACAAGGTATGATCAACTTTTTTTAATATTTCTACCAAAAATAAGTGATTAATTTTGAATTTCTGTAAGAAAGACATATCATTTCCCTAGAGAGGTCTGGAGGATTAGCATAATTTTAGTGCAGCTGTTCGGTTATCCAAAAGTCATAAAGTTTGTTCAGGATTTAGATAAGAATTTCCCTTTCTGTTTGATTCTGGAATGACAACATTTGGTCTTATTAAAAGGGGATTTCCTGTCAGACAGTGGAATTAACAGAATGTCCCTTACTTTCCCCCACATTTCTTGCAGGACAGAAAGAAACTCAGGAATGGGATAGAGTGCAAACTGTGAATTCATGGGAAATACATTCAAAGTATTGCTCTAAGGATCCTAGTGTGGACTGCAAGCCTTCCTGCACTGTTTTTTGTGGACCTATCTGCAACACAGACTCTTAGAACTCAGGGGCTTTAGGCAGCCAATTTAAGGCAGCTTTCCTGAGTATTTGCAGTTAATTACATCACTTGCTGAGTTGATGGAAATGTTGATGCACTTGTGTTACCCTAAGCTTTTAATCCTTCACATGGTTCAAACTCCAGAGTGGCATTTTCTCCATCAAGAGTATACTGTGTTGACCAATGAACTGCAGGAATAATGATGCCTTTTATGTTTCACTTAATCTGAAGCACCATTCTTGGAAGCAGAAAATCAGCCTAAGTGGAGCTGATACAGTCTCAGGACTCAATGTATGTTACGGTATGATGTCTCCTCAGACTGATTCCACCATTGACCAAGTAGCACTGTAAAGATAATGAGGATTCTCAGGATTTGAACAGAAATAATGACTTATTTTATATACTTTTCATAATGCTTTCAGGAAAAGAAATCCCAAGAACACAAAGGGAGATTTGTGGACTCAGAGGAAAGATGAAATTCCAATCAGAAAAAGAAATAAATCATAATGAAGTAAACTATGTAATAAAGTCAAGAACTATATGACTTAGTATAATAAACTTGGGACTTCAGAAGAAATAAATTATACTAAAGCAATCACATACTAATTAATAGAAGAGAATTGTATGAGTCATACGCAGTGTATTACCATAATAATTACAAAAAAGCACTAATCTCATTAAACCAACCTGTAACAAGATTATCAGCTCATATGAATTAGCAATGTCTGCTTTTCATACAGTAGAGGAAAACCTCATATAAAAACACTAATTATAAACAATGTAATAGCAAAGGTATGGATATTATTTTTTTTTCCACTGTTTTTAATAGAAGAATTTTCCTTTCTTTTAACAAGAGAGTGGGAAAACAGCTTTGATTAGTATCTGCAAAGGTATCATCTTAGCCACATTTATTTACATCTCATTTTTTTTTTAATGTTGCATTTTTAAAAATTTACTTTGAATAGCGAACACTTTATACAATTTGTATTTGTTTTCCTTAAGTCATGTTACTGAAGTTGTTTCTCCATGGACCTTTTCTATTGACTATGCTCCTCCTGGCACCATCCATGTCAGACATCTCAGTGCCACGAGTGTCAAAGCAACACAGTGGAAGATTCATTAAGTGCTGCAATTAGAAACCAGGGAGGCAGCTGTAAGCATGTCTAGTTAGCATCTGTTTTCAACTGTGTCTTCTAGCTTTATCATTTGGGGCAACTCAGAGAAACAGATTAAATTTAACATTTGTTGCAACAAATAGTAGTCTCTGTCCACAGTGCTAGTGTCATTATACTGTAAATGCAAGATCAAATATGTATAGGAAAATCTATATTTGCTCTGAAATATTTCAATACTTTTTTAAAGTTACGATGTACTCAACATCAAAACCCATACCTATGACTATTTACAAGAATGATTACTGCAGGAGTATGACAAAAGCAAGCATGAGCTTCCTACACTACCTGTTTTTTTACCTATTGTGTAAAAAAAAAAAAAAAAAAGTTGATTTTTTTTCCTGCACACATATTCTTCACTTTCACAAGATTATTTATATATTTATATGTCAGGGAAAATAATATGCATACTTCCTATATTTTTCTTTTTAATTTTGAGAATAAAACAAAAAAATATTTACGGAAAGTATTCCAAAACATTTTTACAAAACATTTTTACATTCTTGCTTATACCCAGAAAATTATTTTTTAATCATATTCTTGCAATACTAAAAAATGGAACTTTTGTGATATATCTCAAGTGGAAAGCAGCTAATCTACTTGTGTCTCTCATCTATTTCACTTTTTTAATACAGTCTGGATGGACAGCAATCATGTGAACAGCACTGAATATTTTGACTGGAAAATACTTTCCTCTTTTGAAAGAGACAATACTGTTTCGCATGAACTTTTATTTTTCATAAATGTCTTGACATTCATCTTGCAATGGGAGAGCATTATCTAGTGACAGTGTTCAATTCCATTTGACATTATTTCATAAGTAAAATAATGACTAGAAGGATAAAAGAGTAGCACATTGCAAAAGTGCTTTCTGTATTATAAAAATGAACAAATACAAGAACTGAAATCCATTTTATGTGTTATCTTTTGTTGTGAAAATATTACACAAATCACAAGTTACCAAAAAAACAAACAAAAAAAATCACAAATAAGAAAATCTTGTAATATGGCTTTGGGAAGAAAATATAAACTATCTGTAAGGGAATAAAATCAACTAACTAGTTAACTAGACACTGTTTTTTTTGAGCTCATCTACTATAAAGCCTTGTGAATTTTTAAAATTTCATGCTATTAACAGTAATACTTTCTGTCAGTTAGCCTAGGGAATATGCTTCTTAATTGTTGTAGAAGTACACTAAAAGAGTTTTTATTTCCTGTTAAGATTTTCTATTTCATGCATATATCCATGAAAAAAAGAATGCAGTGAACACAAACATCTCAAATGCTAGTGTTTTATTTCTATATGCTTATAGGGTAGAACTGAAAATCTGAAGTTTTCTGTACTCTCTCAGTGATGATAAAAACCCTAATGATGAAAATCAACAACAGTAACAAAAACTCAACCAAGTAATGAAACAAAAATACAACTTGAGAAAAAGCAGCACAACTATTGTGTGCTCCAAGGCTGAATGAAGCAGATATGCCACAGGAGTTGCATGAATCAAAGTGATACCACTGTAAGTTAGAGGTAAGACTTTGAAAGAACTGTCAAGATAGCTAGTCCCTGCCATGTAGCTGTCAATCATAATGAAAACTACTACTAATTTATCAAGGGACCTGGGCTCCCTCTTTCTCATATCAACTCAATAAACTTCAACAAATTAGCTAAAGTCTGGGGATTTGCTCAGGTGGGTCTTAGCATTCCAGCTAAACAACTCCAATTACTTTCAGATTTTGTGGTCTTGGAATGGCCACCCATCTCATATGCTAAACAAATATAAATTCTGGTATGTGGTGACTTATTGTCAGGTATTCTATAAATTTTAGCTAACAAAGGGGTTTCAATTGCCTCTTGACAGACTAGCTTGTTTGCTTTTTATGTTCTTCATGACACAAGGTCTTTCTCTTGCTTTATGCCATAGCAAAAACTCAATGTTCAGATGGAATAAGAGGGTTGTATACAAAAGCATATCAAAGCACTAGAAAATTCTTCTATCTAGAAGGTATTTTTGACTCATATGAAGCTGGAGAGATAAATGAGAGAGTGCATGCAGGGAGAAATTCTAAAGAGTTTCTTCAGGAGTTGCTTTCCCTAAAACTAAACTTTTTTTGTGGGTCACAGAGAAATTACCTGTGTTTTAAGGATGTTTCTGAGGACAAAGTAGAAACAGCTTATCCTAGCAGCCTCAACAGGCAGAGAAAGCTACTGCTGCCTCTTATCCTTCATGGTCTTAAAGCATGGTTTCAATCTTAGAGCATCACTTTTTTTTCAGTATCAAGCACGCCAGTCTACAGCTTCTTAAAAGAGACATATGAATATCAGTTCACTGTTTGAGAATTTCTGGACTTAGCTTTTTGAATATTTTTATTCCTATGTTTGAAGCTAACAGGTAGATCAAACTTTCAAATTTTTGTTTGGGTTTCCATTAGCTAATGGAATTTTCAGAAGCTAAAGACATATTAGTCTTATGTTCACAGCAAATTCCAACTGTTTATTAAGAAGTGGATAGTTAAAATAATCTGCAGTTACAACCAAAATAATTGGTCTCCAGATCCCATGTTAACCAATAATGAGAATGAGATTGACAAATTCTGTTTTCCAATGTACAGAAGAGCACTGTGAGAATTTATATGGGTAAGTATATATTACATTTTTTCCCATAATAATACAATATGTGCAAATTCAAGATACTGTATTTCCATGTTAATCTTCAATAAATCAGCACTTTCTATGCTGTACTTCATTTTGTATGTACTTCATCTCTATTCACTTATTCTCTGCTTTGAATTTGAAAAATTTTAAATCAGATAATATTTTACAATAGTGATTTTGAGACTGAAAGACTGAAAAATATCTTGACTTGCATTTCGCTGTTACCTATGTTTGACTCAAATGTAGATCTTCAACAGCGAGAAACCCCAGTGATTTTACCACAAAGCTCTATGGACAGTGTTTACACCTTTATATCGAAACTGTGAAAAAAATATGAATGTTGTTGAATGATTTGAACTAATGTGGTATCTCTGATGCAAACAAATTCTACTTATTAGAAATTTCTTCCTATCAAGGTAAGAAATGTGTAATATTATGGATAGTAATGGATTTTTTTCAACTAGTGGTATAATAGTTTTTTAAAATAATCTGAATATTAAAATACATTCTGAAATAGAGTGTAGAATAATGTGGTAAGAGGAAAAAAGTTTACTAGATGAGAAATCATAAGGGAAAAGATATGTAACTGAGTCTAAGTTAGACTAAATGCAAAGGACAGTTCTTATGTTTGTACTGAGAAGCAGTGAAGTAGTACGACTATTGAGTTGGACATATATTTCTTTCTTTTAACATATTTGCTTTCTAGATTAATGATTCTATGAACATCTTATAGTATTGTTAATGAATATTGCTTCAAGTGCTTAGTCATCACATCTATGCTTTTGGTACTGTATCATAAGTAAGTATTCACCTCTGCAGGGTTTTAGTATTACATTAAGGGGAGATGCCTTCCCTCATATGACACCTCTTCAATGTTTGTATCTCTATAAGCTTGTATTGGGTTAAGATGAAACTATTCACAAGATGTAAAGCAAATTTTTTTTTTTTTTTTTTTAATCACATTATCTGACCTTCTTAGTTACACCCTGAAATGTACATGATATTACATAGACATTCACAAAAGAACTAATTTGTTTCTGGGGGGGGAAAAAAATATGTAGTTTTTCTTTCGACATCTGATCAATGTTCTAGGTAAGGAGTTGTTACACGGTCTATAGAGCAGGAGAAATATGAACATATTGACGAGTATTGACGAGGACCTGTGCATGAAATTACATTCAGAGATTCCGATTAAACCAGCACCCTCTGAGGTTAGTGTACCAATCACTAATGTCATTATGCTTTTTGTTTCTTGATTGCCTTCTAGTATGGAAGACTTATAGCAAAAAGCTGAATCAACTCAGAAAAACCCATAATCAAACTTGATGGTGCCCAGGTTTACTGTTGCACCTCTGTTAACCTACATGCTGTGTGGGCTGGACTTACGCAATCCATATCAGAATGTAAAAAAAACCAAATCTCCTTCAGCTTTGGTTACACATGTATTTGTTATGAGTTTTCAGGAAATGATGGGTTAGTTTTTAATTAACCCTACTAGAAGCAGCTATGATTTCAAATGCTGAATTATGCCTTCTACTTTCTAAGTCAACAGATGTTGACCTTGCAGTGGCAAAATTTCCCTCAGTGATATATAACCTAATCAGCATTACACCTTTCACTTGCATGGAGAGAGCACTATCTAATTAGAGAATATGCTTTTTGAAAATGGAGGTTGAAGGTTAAGATTTCATTTAGGATGCATTAGCTTAAATATGCCTTTGGGCTATTCCTATTAGCTATGCTTTTCATGAATTCTTTTCAAAAGGTGTGGAAAGGACACTTCTAACATTAAAATTGATTCAATGGTATGCATGAATTCATACTGAATTTTTGTAAAAATGGTCCTTGATTATTTGAAAGATCAGATCACATTTCCCTTTGTATGTCAGTATTCAGTTTCACAGAATGACTGTATGAACAATGATATTATTTTGGGGATAAACATATTAATAAAAAGACATATATTTCAGGCTTGATCTTGTACAGGAGAAACAGGCATGCAGGACTGATCTGTTTGTATCTTTGCTCCAGCTAACAACTGATACCCTGTACCTGTATTTCCTGGCATGTCTGTGGCAGCATGCCTTTCTCTGGTGCTCACTGCCACTGGAATAACTTTTTCTCAAAAGAAGTTCCAGACAGTGTTATAGCTACCATTTGGTTACATGTGAAACCTACTTCTTCATTTTATACTAATAGGCAACATTTTCTCTTCCTTGCTAGCAAATGGATTTAAGGTTTAGTGAAGTAACTTCAAAGATTCTAATATTAGTTGAATATAGTAACTAAAAATTCCTGAAAATAAAAAGCAAAACCACAGCACATTAAACAAAAAAGAGAAACTCTTTTCACAAATAGAAGCAAGTCTGTGTTAAAAGTGCTTTATAAAAATGGAAAAAGAAGAGTTCTACTATGTTCTTCTACAGATAAATTCTTTCAATCTCTGCAGACAATTTGTTTTTTTTTGACACAGAACACCTTTAAAAAGAAAACTCGTTTCACCCTTTTAATGGCCATTTTTCTACATGCAGTACTTAGAAAAGTATAGAAAAAAATCAGACAGTGTGTTCCAACTGCATCTTAATTTACTTCTGCCTCAATGCAACTGGGCAAGAGTATGGTGGAAATTAATATAAACAAACAAAAAGAGAGTGAGAAGAAAAAAAAGAATGAGATTATTTTCTTCAACAAAACAAAGATATTTCAAGATTTATAATACCAGGTAGAAGCTGATGCAAACAGAGAACTATCCAGTGCAGAAACTGAGGTTAGCCTTCTTCCATTTGGTGATAACTGCAGAGAATAAAATAGAAGCTTTCATTTTATTTTTTTTTGTTGTAAGGTTCCTCTGTATCATTTTTGCCTCTTTAAGTAAGAGCTTTCCTTTAGTCTAGCTGCTATCTCAGTATATGTTTCTTGAATGTCAGGATAATGATTCAATTTCTCTACAAATGGGTTGTGTCTCAAGGGGTTGAGCTATTACTATGACTAAAAGAATACAACTACTCTCCTCATAAATTCATAGCAAACTCCATTTTGGAGTCATTAAACAACGATGATCAGTTTACCACTGAACTTTATGTTTGGGAAGAACAGGAGGTCATCTTAACTGAGATGAATATACATCTGAAACAGGTTCATAGAAGCTTCTTTGTACAACTTGAGACATCACCCTCTATAACTGCCTGAAGGGAAGTTATAGCCAGGTGGGGATTGGTCTCTTCTCCCAGGCAGTTAGCAATAGGACAAGGGGGCATGGGCTTAAACTCTGCCAGAGGAAATTTAGGCTGGATATTAGAAAGAAATTCTTTACAGAGAGAGTGGTCAGGCATTGGAATGGCCTGACCAGGGAGGTAGTGGACTCGCCGTCCCTGGAGGTTTTTAAACTGAGATTGGACATGGCACTTAGTGCCATGATCTAGTAAACGGGCTAGAGTTGGACCAAGGGTTGGACTCGATGATCTCTGAGGTCTTTTCCAACCCAGTTGATTCTGTGATTCTGTGATTATTCTTATTTGGTTGAGAATTCTCATCCAAGAAGGCTCCCAGCAAGTCCTTAGAAATTTATTCTGTGTCACAAGTGTAGCATATCTATAGAACAGTGACATTTCTGAACACAAAAGAAACATAGTCTGGTTTGGTTTGAATCTGCAGTATAATTTTAAATTAATACGATGATTCTTTCACCTACATAGCTAACATTGACTTCTCTGAAGAGAATTTTCAATACGTAGTTTATATCTATCTGGAGGATTTTATGCCTCATTGGGTAAAAAGAAACTGAAGTTTTGTCACTTAATATTCAAATGATATGCCAGCTCATGACTTTAGAGGGGAATGAATAAGTCTATATGGCATAACGTACTGCTGTGAAGGATATTTCATGTAATTCTGAGTAAGTCAGCTGTATGTACGGATGTATGCATTTAATGTCTGTATAGTAATCACACTACATTTATAGAATAGTTTAGGAAATGAGTGCAAAAATTGGCATTGCAAGGTTCCAGGTTTCACTGACAACATTCTTGATCAAGTTTACCCAGAACGGTAAAACTGAATTTTTAACGGGGCTGTTATCACTGTCACAAATCTTCAGAGAGAATTAAGCCTGAAACTTATAATGATAATTGCATTCGCCTGGATTGAATAATGTAAATGAAAATAGAATCAGGTATGGAACTCATCTAGGAAAATATTCAGTTTTGGTTATAGAAGCATACCTGCAGAAGAGGTGCAGGTTCTGCAGTCATGAGAAGCATTGTGAAAAAAACAAACCAAGCCAATCCAAAGAAGAAGAAAATTAGCCACTTGATCAACAATATTCAATGGCAAACACAAAGCAGAATGCACAGCCCCCGAAAACCAATCAACCATCCAAACAAATGAAAAAATAAAATTCCTCCTCCAGATTTCAGCTGTATTTTCATTTCATATCTTTTAATATATCAAGTACAATCAATGCCAGAAATATGAGATACAAGATAGGATTTTTATTATTTAATATAATATTTTTCATTCAAGGACATTGTATGGCTTAAACATTAATTTCAGAAAGAAAATGAATAAATCACTGAATTAGTGTTACACACAGTCTTTAGTAGTATAATAATACAGTATTAGGATGAAAAAACCTTATGATGTTTCGTAAGTTTATTAAGCTTAAATTGGTTTAATTTCATTAACGTTACAGGAATGAACTTCTGGCTCAAGGATTTTTTGGATAGGCAGCATATAGAAGATTTACCGAACTATCCTTCTTGCTAAGTTCCACAGGTAAGAGTCAAGTTCTGCAGTGGATTAGTTAGATTTTGTACTACTGCATTACCATATCTTCAGCAAAATTAGGGTGGATAAGACATCAAAAAAAAGCAATGCTTTGCCTGCATGGACTGTCAGTAGAGGATGATCCTAAGTCTGATCTCAAAGAATGTACTCTACTCTTTCAGATAACTAGATCCACTAACTAGAAGACTGAGATATAAATGTCTTAAGCAGAAAAGAAATATACAGTGGGACATTTATCAACAGTGCATTCATTTGACAAGTGAAATATCTCACTGAATATTAGATTAATATCAAGCCTGTGTCAATTCAGAATCTCCTTGGTAGGGATAGAGGATTTCTAAATTATAGGATTCCATATGCTGGAGAAGAGGGCAAATAGATCATATGAGAATAATTTGCCTGATGACAGCTGTGGTTTATGTGCTTTACTAGAAGAATGAAAAATTTTAGTTGATATTACTGCTGTAAAAATGTTTCAGACTTATAAAGTATCTTTTTACAAGTGTGAAAATTGTGAGGCAATTTCTAATGTCAAAATTTCATACCAGAAAAAAAAGTTTATATTAGGGAAATGGCACATAGCACACGCCGAAAATGTAAAAAAATAAAACTATTCACAGTAAATATTAACAATTATATCCAATAACAAAACATCTTCAGAAAAAAAAGAAATCACAAGGTTGAAAAGCATTTAGAATGTATTAAACATTAATATTACTATGAAAACCTTCACAAAATGATGTTGCCTCCTGAACTACTTAATAGACTACAGACAGCACTTGCACCAAGTCTGCCAATGGCTTAGAAAGTATTGCTATATTTCATGTGCACTGACTAAAAAAGAGACAACATTGCCTATAACACTTGCTAACTTGCCAAGCACTAGAAGATCATGGAGTTGAAGTAAAATGAAATGTTATGCTTTCACTTTTTCACAACAATAGGAGAATACGAGATCGTTTCCCATTACTTCCAAACTGAATCATCAATGTCTTGAAGAATAACTTGCATTCATTGAGGAATAACACACATAAACAAGGGTCTTAGTAAGGCATCAAGGGGCACTCTTCAATTAGCAGAAAATGCCAACTGATTGAGCAAACTGGGCAAGCTGCTCAAAGAAAGGATAGTAGATGACTTTCATCACTTTTAAGGAGTGAAAAAACTTACAGCTCTGTGTATCACAAGGTGGATAGTATTTTGTCATCTAAGAATGAATCATCTGTGTCTCAGTCACAGAATCACAGAATGTTAGGGATTGGAAGGGACCTAAAAACGTCATCTAGTCCAATCCCCCCACCAGAGCAGAAACACATAGGTGAGGTTACACAGGAAGGCATCCACGTGGCTTTTGAATGTCTCCAGAGAAGGAGACTCCACAACCTCCCTGGGCAGCCTGTTCCAGTGCTCTGTTACCCTCACTGTGAAGAAGTTTCTTCTCATATTTAAGTGGAACCTCTTGTGTTCCAGTTTGCACCCACTGACCCTTGTCTTACCATTGGTTGTCACCAAGAAGAGCCTGAATCCATTGTTGTGACACTCACCCTTTATATATTTATAAACATGAATGAGGTCACTCCTCAGTCTCCTCTTCTCCAAGCTAGAGACCCAGCTCCCTCAGCCTTTCCTCATAAGGGAGATGCTCCACTCCCTTAATCATCGTTGTTGCCCTGTGCTGGACTCTCTCCAGCAGTTCCCTGTCCTTGAACTAAGGGGCCCAGAACTGGACACAATATTCCAGGTGTGGTCTCACCAGGGCAGAGTAGAGGGGAAGGAGAACCTCTCTCGATCTACTAATCCCATCCCTTCTAATACACTGCAGGATGCCATTTGTCTTCCTGGCCACAAAGGCACAGTGCTGGCTCATGGTTGTCCTCCCTTTTCCCTACACTGCTCTCTAACAGGTCATTCCCCAACTTCTACTGGAGCCTTGGGTTGTTCCCGCCCAGATCTAAGACTCTACACTTGCCCTTGTTATATTTCATTACATTTTTCCCTGACCAACTTTCCAGCCTGTCCAGATCTCACTGGATGGCAGCACAGCCTTCTGGCATATCAGCCACTCCTCTCAGTTTGGTGTCATCAGCAAACTTGCTGACAGTGCACTCTATTCCCTCATCCAAGTTATTGATTAATATATTGAATAGTACTGGTCCCAGTACCGGCCCTTGAGGCACTCCACTATATACAGGCCTTCAACTAGACTGTGCCTCATTGACCACAACTCTTCAGATTGAGGAGAAAAAAAAGAAAACTTAGCTATCAGACTCTACAAATAGCCTCTGAATATGTACAAATATATTTTTCAGACCTTTACAAATATTTCTGAATGATTTCACCAAACAATGAGTAATATTGTGAAATCAGTATGATTCTTCTTTCAAATTCCAAGCCCCCAGTTCCAAGTAATAGGTTGTTAGATAGAGGAAGGTGAAAAACTTGTCTAAAGGTCAAAATTCATCTCTTAAAATGTAATATGTTGTGACTTTTTTTTCAGTCTATGCTGATTGAAAATCATAGTAGTAGAAATATGAAAAAATATTAAAAAGAATGCAAAAAAACCCATACATTTCTTATTTTGAAAAGATATCAAAAAGCACAAAACTGACTGAGACAGTGTTTTCAAAATAAATTATCATTCCTGTGCAATTGCCACTTCAAAATTGTTCAGTTTTCTTGCCAGATATTTTTTTTTCTCACCTGCATCTTATGCCATTCAATGATGGCACATGGAAAAACAGAAAACTAAACAAAACAAAACAAAACCATAAAATACACAAACACAAAAAAAACCCCAAAAAAAATCCTTTATTAATCTTATTATTTTGCTTTTCTACTTGGGAAACAAGTAGTGGCTTGCTGCTGTGAGTTTATCACAACAACAAATAATCATCTGACAGATCTGTCATATTTTGAGATTAGTATCAATAATTCTGAGTACACTTCTCACATGGACACACCTTTCATATATTTTTGACAAAAGATTTCCACTGGTAATTCTGAGTGACAGAGGGAGAGAAGAGAGAGAGGAGAGAGGAGAGAGGAGAGAGGAGAGAGGAGAGAGGAGAGAGGAGAGAGGAGAGAGGAGAGAGGAGAGAGGAGAGAGGAGAGAGGAGAGAGGAGAGAGGAGAGAGGAGAGAGGAGAGAGGAGAGAGGAGAGAGGAGAGAGGAGAGAGGAGAGGAGAGAGAGAGGAGAGGAGAGGAGAGGAGAGGAGAGGAGAGGAGAGGAGAGGAGAGGAGAGGAGAGGAGAGGAGAGGAGAGGAGAGGAGAGGAGAGGAGAGGAGAGGAGAGGAGAGGAGAGGAGAGGAGAGGAGAGGAGAGGAGAGGAGAGGAGAGGAGAGGAGAGGAGAGGAGAGGAAAGATCTTGCATTAGCATTAGTGGATATTGCATTCTTAATTATTGGTCTAGATAGCATTCTTTTCACCAGAAATGTAAGATGACATTCTATGCTTTGGAAAAATTCTGAAATTCAACTACTTATTTGAAGGCAACAATCTCTGGTTTGGTGTACAATAACATTTATCTATCTATTTATCTATCTATCTATCTATCTATCTATTTATTTATTTATTTATTTCCCCTGAATAGGATCAGTTTCAAATAAGAGTGAGTGTAAAAGGACTAGTTGGCACCTAATGAATTTCACAAGGCAGATGAAATGCCAGATGCCTTTGCTGCAGATACAGTTTAAATTACTGCTGTGTACACAGCCACTTAAGTATCATCAGTACAATGCTGCCAATGAAAAAACATACAGCATAGTAATTCGCATATCTTGTCTGGAGTCAGGGTAAGGTTGGAGCTGACTTTGGAAGAGGCTAGTACACCTTCAGAGGTCAGTACCTCACCATAACTTAAACAAATGGGGAGACAGATGGCTCCTGTGAATGGCCTTAGAGAACAGCATTCAACATTATGGTGTATTATGATTCTCTGCCTTTCTTGCAAAGATCACGCTGTCTCTCAGAATAATAAATACACAGTTGAGTGTCTTTGAAAGCCATTTCCCATCTAGAAATAATTCACAGTTCCATGAATTCTAGGTAATTCTTTAATTTTTAATGAATAAATCTGGAAACTAATGTACATTCTTATTTTTCTCTAATTTATCTTCATTCATTTTGTGGAGATTTCTAAATCTTAATGTTAAAATCACTAACAATGCTTTTTGTAAATCAATATTTTCTTGTCTTCTGGAACATTTTCATGTTGAAGTTAAAATAATTCTAACATTATTAAAATATATGTACAATGCAGTATTGTGATTTCAAATATATCAGTCAGATAACTATGTACTGAAGAGCTATGAAAAAAGGACAAATTTGTTAGACATAAAATTCTATCACTTAAAGACTGAATGGAGCCATAAGCTATATTCTCATATATATATATATATATATATATATATATATATATATGCTTATATGTGTGTGTATATATATATATATCTTGAAAACAAATTAATTTGTTTCAAAGATTTCTATTTAATATAAAAATGATTCCTTTCAGACAAATCCTTTCTATGTCCAAAACCATAAGCTGATACCATTAGTCTCTTTACTAATTCATAGAAAACTCTGGTTTGAAGAGATAGGTTATGAGGCTTTATTGAATGAGTGACTGCAACATAATATACATTTAATATCTGTATCACTCACTATCATGGTCATAAAAGTCTATGAAGATTAGGTCCCTGTTTCTATCCAAGCAAAGTGCTTTCAGTAGTTATCATTTAGATTATGTGCACATCCTTATTATGGATTAAAACAACTACTTTGGTATTAAACGTAAAATCACTTCAGTATTTTAGCTGGAGTATTGTGGCCTCACATACGGTTTAAGAATTGAAAATAAATGTATTTTATAGTGCTAATAAATCTAGCAGTATTTTACTAAACACTAACTGTTTTTACTTGGTGTATTTTCAGAACTCATTTCCCTGATGTTCGGAGTTCTTGGTGATATTGAAAATAACCCTTTATTATACTGAAATAACTCATAATGTAACACAACAGCAGATTATTTATATTTTTATTCAATCACAAAATAATGAATCTTTTGGTTTCATCTTTCAGTAGGACTACTGCATGCACTTTAACAGAAATGGTCATGTTTTATACAGGTGAACTAAACCCAAAGTTTGTAATTATTTTGTAACTAAGAGTACAATAAAATTGGAATTAGGAGGAAGTCTATCTTCAATATAGTCATTTACATGTAGGGTCAGGTAGTAACAGTAGATCGAGAGGTTTCAGGACAGAAGAGTGCTATAAACTTTGCCTGAATGTACTGAACCGCAAGATTTATGTGAAATGGTCTATTTGTCAAGTGGAAGATGAAGCAGCTTGAGATCTGTTCTATCTGATACCACCTGCCAACCGCCTCAAGGTTTGTTACTGTGACCAGGAACTGAAAAAGTACAACAAACCAGAGACAAAGGCTCTTCCCCTGAGCATTCATATTCCCAACTATTGCAGTGTATATACAATAAGGCTCCTGCTACAGGATGGCAACATGTCATTTGAAAATCTCCCCATACTGAACAGAAAACATCTGAAAGTAGCAGCATGAGGACTGCAACTTGTATACCTGGCTTCCATGGAATAATACAAAGTGTGCTGCCCAACATCAGGTCCACATGACTGTGGTTCTCTTTAATGTTATTCTCAGGTATGACAAAGAGAACTCTAAGCTCTTCCTTTTGAACATTATTCTGCAATCTTTCAGCTATCTGCATGTTTACAACAGGTGGACACTTCAAATTCCCTGAATGTTCAGAAATCATTTACTGTAGCTGCACCAGCAACTGTCCTTTAATAAATAAAATCTCCACTGAAAGAAACTAACTGATGAAACATATTTTACTAGAAGCTCAATTCCTGCCTGCCAAATTTCACAGACTTAGACCTAGCAAAACCTGTCTTAGAACAGTCAATATTAGAGCAAAAAATTCAAAACTTGAGAACCGCCAAACTATTAAAATTCCTAGATTCTAAAAAGGTAACTTCTAAGGTGCAACACAATGCACTGAGTACCCTCAGAGTAGCTGTGGGAGAAGATAAAAAACATCATGAGTGAGAATTAATTCAAGCAGACAATGGGTAAAAGACCCAAATATGAAAGAAAAGTGTTAACACTTTCTCTTAAATTCTGACTTCCTGGGTTTGTTTTTCAGGAAAGACCAAAAAAAAGCCGTAGAAATAAAACTCCAGTCCCCATGGATAGGACCCACAAGCATACTGACTTTATAGGACCCTAGGATTACCTTCCACCCACTCCTAACAAAAGCTTCAGTGGTCTAGGCAAAGTAACTTCTGGAATCTGTCTTAGAAACACAGGACTGATACCGAGTATCCTTTTTATAACTCTACTTCCATTTTCTCAACCAATACTTGCTTCAGATGCAGCTAAACTCTGCCATTAAATCTTACCTCAGAATTATTATGTGTTATAACCTAACCTCTGCTCCTCTGAACAGCCTGATGCACTGTTCTCCTATAGATGTAATCAACTACATGTGAGTTACAGAGAAAAGAGATATTATTAGTTTGTGTAATATTTCCAAATGTGCAGTTAGTAAGATGAAAACCTTCACTTCAAATATTTTTTAAGAAATTCATTAATTTCCTTCCTGTTCTGAAGTCAATAGAAGTCTTAAACAAAAATGTGATATAGTATTGCTACATGCAGTTATCTGTAACTTAGCAGACAAGGTTTGCAGTAAAGAAAAAGCATTTTTTTTTTCTAAGAATATAGGTTACAATACATACAAAGTAAAAAAAAAAAAAAAAGTATGAGAAGAAGATACATATATGTAATCTGAAAATGTTAGTAGTTCACTCAGAATTTATTACAGGTATGGCAGATAACAAGCACCACTTGCCTGTCACACTACAGCTTCACATCAGTTGTTACATAAAACAAAAGTTTAGGAACCTGTTGCATGAACCACTTTCGATACTCAGGGTCTTTTGCTGTGATGTTCATGTATATGTATGCGAAAGGAGGAGAATAGTTTGGGAACAGAGGCCAGGAGTGATAAACATTTTTTTGATCGTCCATTATTGGCCAGTGAAAAACAGAAACCTCAAAAGCTGGGGATTTTTTTTTTCTTTTTCTCTAAGAAACAAAGCAAGGGCTAAGCAAACAGGAAGACAATCAAGCACAAAGATAAGGCACCTGCTATGGCTTGACAGAATTATATTCCCCCTGTATTACATGATACCCTCTGTATCACATAAGACAAGGGGCCAGGGGCTGGAGATTGTCTGGAAACTTGAAGATCTCATAAAAAGATAAGATTCAAAATTTGGCAGGTGGAAGATGCCTGTCTCCAATCAGACTTCCTGAAGAAGTCGGGAAGGGAAGGGAAGGGAAGGGAAGGGAAGGGAAGGGAAGGGAAGGGAAGGGAAGGGAAGGGAAGGGAAGGGAAGGGAAGGGAAGGGAAGGGAAGGGAAGGGAAGGGAAGGGAAGGGAAGGGAAGGGAAGGGAAGGGAAGGGAAGGGAAGGGAAGGGAAATTAAAAGGCTGGATAGCAGAGTGTTGTAACAACAGAGTGCACAAACAGCACAATGTCTTGAGGATGCACTAGTGGAGATATTTTAGAAGCAAGGTGAAGTAGCACTTCCAGTGTTGAAGGAGTTGGCAATCCTTAGTTGTGAAACTGAAGAATAGGGAAGGACTAAACAAAATATTGATGCTGACAATCTCAGCAAATGTCTGTGTACTGGCATAGTGGATGGTAATGAAGAAGTAGAGGTGTTTAAAAGTAAGATAAGATATTTGGTGTGTGGTGTGCTGAACCTATCACTAAACAATTTCGAAGAAAATTCTGGACAGGAAGACAGATATAGAACTGGATCAACAATGAGAAGACAAGATAGATTTGACAGTCAGCAGGTAAAATATATTAGTTGAAACTGTGGGAGGAAGTGTGATCCTCAGAGAGTGCAATGAAGGTCCATAAAGAAGCAGATGAGGTAGAAGAGATGGGCAAGCTTAAGTTGGAACTGAAACAACTTTTCAGAAAGTGAAAGAATGGTAACTGTAAAATTCCTGTAAGTATATTCAGAAAACCACAATAATTGAAGAGGCTGAGGAAGCAAGAAAGACCCAGTATTGACAATGGAGGTCAATTGAGAATGACAGGAAAAAAAAAAAAAATAAGAAGGGACAAATTAGCTTTACTCAGAAAAAAACACCAGGGAATTATTGCTGACAGTTTCTTAAGGCAAGCAAAAGTCATGGATTGTGTTGAAGTCCTTGGGTAAATTTTTTCATGGCACATTTACAGAGAAAAAAAGGAAGAAAAAAAAAAAGAAAGAAAGAAAGAAAGAAAAACAAACAGGAAACCCTTTACTGAGTTTCACATGTTTCTTCAATAAGCTGAGTTAGAATCAGGGTTAGGCAAGACAGCAGGCAAACAGTTGGCACAGAAATAGTTATTGCTGAAGAATTCTTATCTGTGGCAATACAAATTGTAAAATATTTCAAGTGCCTGCATAAATAATTTCTCCCTTGGTTACGGACTGAATTCTTAGGTTTCAACTCCCCTAATTTTCTTTCACGGACTCTAAAGTGCTCATTATCCATTAACTGTTCCAAACCCATGAGATGGTTTCTGGAAGTCAGAAAGAAACTGCTTATAAAAATATTACATCATCTTGAAAAAGAAATAAATTTGAAGTGAATTGTTACAAATGCATCTTAGTAAAATAAATTATTTCTTCTCAAAGAGGAAAACATTATCCTCAAAGTAGTATAGTGTACCCCAATAAATACAACTTTTGGTCTTACTAGTAAGAGTCCACAGACTCTATGTTGGCCTAGCAGTGCAGGGTCTTAGGACCTGACTGGGCTGGACTTGACCCTTCTTTCATTTTATCTTGCCTTAATGAGTGTCTAGTGGCCAAGTGGCCATTGTTGGACACATTGGAGTTGCAGCTCTCTGAATCCTGTAACTGGCCAAGGTCTGAGGCTCTCAGAGATTCTCAGTGTGATGAACAGTAGAACGCTGCATCCACGGAGGCTGAGGAAGGTGATCATGCACCTTCCAGGCTCTAGCTGGGAAGCGACAAGAAGGAAGCATGCAGGGACATTGCAATGTATAAATACAGATCTGACCTGTCAGTTTAAAACTCCTTTTAGTGAAGACTTTGAGAGAATTAACAGCTATCGAAAATAAAATACACACCTTAGGATCTGGGGCGAAATTGAAAGAGCGACTATAGTGGAGAAAAGGTGACAGGTACTAGTGAGTTTTCTCAAATAACAAGCTTCATTATATTATTTATGATGTTTCACTGTATTAATCTGGACTGTGAAGTATGATCATTGGTGTAACAAGACTAATAAATACCTCTTTTATTTTGGTTAGGCTGTTATTAG
The DNA here is from genome assembly GCF_036013475.1 of Columba livia. NCBI lineage: Eukaryota > Metazoa > Chordata > Aves > Columbiformes > Columbidae > Columba > Columba livia. The sequence continues at coordinate 61,587,805 of NC_088642.1, forward strand.
CTGAATTTGTCTAGCAATTATTTCCTGGTTCTATATACAGAATACTCTTTTTTTTTTGGCCATTGTGATACTTTTGATATAACACATTTATGCATTCTTTTTTTCTGCACTTGTACAAATTAGTGTGCACTTGGATGCAAAGGTAAAAGCTTTCTTTTGGCAGGCAAATAAAAATACAAACTAGTTGATCTTTTTAAATTTTTAGTAATTAGTCATAATGTTAATAGAATTTGACATTGTTATGTGTCAGGCAGCCACTGCTATCTCTGTTATCTGTTGAAAATGAAACAATCCTAACAAGGACTCAAGGGATAGTATACTGTTATACACAGTTTTTCTGCATTGCTTGCAGACGCATGGATTTTGTATTTTAAAGATTTCTACAGAATAAGGCTGTAATTACAAAATATTACAGGTGATTAGCTTTTTTAAAAAATTAGCTAGCAGCTTGTATGTTCTTTTCTACTAACTAGAGTAATTATGCATCAACACATCATGGGAAAAATAATTTGGGAATATATTTGAAGAAATATGATGAGTGAGAATCCAATGGTTGAAATTTAAGTACTAAAATTAAGACAGAGGTTATCTGAAATATCAGCATTCCTGAAAAAAAAAAAAAAGCAACTTCTGTTTTTTTGAGAGACAATAAAAGCCTAATAATGTTTTGGTTGACATTATTTTATTAAAACAGGTTTAACCTATTCAGTTTCAAAATATTTGTATCTTTTGTTGCAGGACTAATGCTACATATGGAAGTCTCAGAATATCTGCTTTTACTTTTAGAACACTACTTGAAAATTCTGCCTTATAAATTCCTGGCAGATCAATATGTTGCTTCAGTATTAATGACAAATCAGCTTAACACAAAAGGCAATTGTTTTTCTTTCGCAAAGTTTCTCTTCACAGTAGGCACAGTGTGCCATCAAATGATCAAAAATGACAAGAAAATTATAATTAAAAAAAAATGCAAAAAAGCCCACAACATCATGCCTATTATCCTTTAAAGCCTGCAGGAACCAGTTTGTTAAACAGCTGATCTACTCCAAAGAGGTTTTTAGCACCTTTCTGCAAGCCAGTCTGGTCACAGAGCTGCACCAGGGTCTTGTACTTTATCACTTCATCCCTCCAATTTTGTCATGTGGAAAATGACTGAAATAAAACCAAACAAATGATTTTTAAATTCTAGTTCATAAAATTCTCTGATTAAAAATAAAAGCACAAACCCCCCTAAAATCTAAACAAACAGTAAACAAAAGCCTCACCAAATCTAGACAAACTTATTTCAGTAAAACACATGAATTGTCCCTGTACAGGGCTACCTACTTCAGTGTGGTCATAGACCGACACTTTGGTGTGCTTCTCTCCAGCCAGGGACGAGGGAAGAGCGAGGTGGACAATGGCATAGTCAGAAGACATTAATTGTGTTGAAATAAAGTAATTGCACTTCCAGACTTTTGGTTGGTTACTTGAACCAATATTGGACTTCAAGGAATTCTGTTGCTTCCTTTTGTCAATTTAAAATAAGAACATAGGCATAGTGGGGAAATTAGTGGATAAAGAAGTTTGATCACTTTCTATAGGTGCAACTGTTGTGTAGCTCTTTTCTTAACAAACTCTGTTTTGTTAATTATTTTGTCTGAAGGCTGCTGTTGAATGCTTTTCTTCCTCTGGCAGTCATAATTTTGTTTCCTGGCTGAATGTGTTTGTGGCCATGCATTTGTACTTGGGCAGATGCTGTCCTTTCATTACTTGTGTGGTATTTACTTCACAGCAGTGTTTCTAGACAGTGGTAAATTCATTTCTCTGACTTTGTTTTCTAAGAATAAATTATTCAGATCCTTTTTACTTAAGATAAATTATCTAAGCTATTCATCATTATTTTTTTCCCAATTTATTTTATATTTCTTCAAAAGAACAAAATATATATGTGAGATTAGGTGGAGTCTTGTCAATGTTTCAAATGTGTGCTTCATTTGATTAATCTTTTTAGGTACTTTCTTTCTTTTTCTTTTCCATCATTTCTAACTTACAAAACCTGAGGAAGTAACAGTGGCTACTAGCCCTCAAGTGGACAATCCTGCCCTTTAAACTATTAATTTTCACTCAATTTCTGTTACTCTCTTAGGAGAGTCAAGTTGTCATAGGCAATGTTCTGAACTTCTTCTGGTAGTGTCTCTCAACTCTTAATCAGAGGGGTCTTGTGTCTTTTGCCATGGGCACTAATGAAGATATTAAAGAAGTTCATAAACAAGTCTTTAAAAATCTCTGCTGGATATTCACATCCAGCTCAGCAAATGTGTATTTTAAAACAGCGTGGTGCCTTTTTCCATGAGAAGTGCCTCATAATGCTTGGATTACTATCTATCTATTCCAATATATTTATTAAAAATGATTCAGTGAAATAAAAATTTCAGTTTAAACTAGACTTAGGAGAAAGTAAAAAATTAAATTTTGTACTATTCAAGGGTTAGCAATCTGAATATATAACTGTGTTTCCTCAGTAAAAAATATCTCTACTTGAAAAAAGTTTATAATAACAGGTATTTCAAAGTAAAATAAAATAAAATATGAGACAAAAAGAAGCACAGTGATTGGACACAGTGTACAGAGATATGCTTCTTCTGTAAACAGCTTCTGAAGCAGTCATAATTCTTGTGCATTATACTCAATTTCTGTCAAAATGAGTTCCAGCAAAAAATATTAGAGGGGAAGTTTCTTTTACACAGAAAATTCTGAGAGTTTACTGAACCTACTACTATTATTTCTGTTGTCTATTATATTTCTTAACAGTGAACATATATCTAAGGAACAAATATTTTTCAACCAAATAAATGGATACATCTCTCATTGCTGCATTATTTTACAAAGAATAAAGTGATACTGTAGCTGCAGAAATGGATGGTACCACATATTTTGAGAATTAAAATTTTGTAAAAGATGACAGAAATGTACTCTTTTTTAAAATTCAGACCAATGACAAAGATTCTTTTGAGAACAGGATTTACTAATGATAACTATTCCACGTACTTATATAGGTTAAGAAGTTGCTAATAAATTCTAACAAAAAATAAGAATGGGGAGACTCTAACATGGATATGTGAAGTATCATAGTGCATTTGTGTAGAACTAGTAGTAAACCCCAGAGATAAACTTACGTCCAATGTAGTGTATTCAACTACTAAATTAATATATTTACTACTAATAAAAATCAGTATTATCTACTCTTTATTTCAAAGTAAATGGATTTCTGAATACATACACACACACATATTTTTGCACCTCTTTGGGACATGAAACACTCATTCAGAACTCTAATATGCATGAATGTAGCATGAGGCTTTTGCAAGTCTGGGGGTTTGTTTTGCTTGATTGTATGGTATTGGGTTTTTTAAATTAAAAGAAAGAAAAAAGTGAAACCAAACAAATCAGACTTTTCTTATATGTCTGGACATTGCAACAAGCACTTGATATAAATATGGAAGGTGATGACAAAATTGCAAAACCTCTTTCCACTTAAAAAAGAGAATTGTCAACATTTGTTTGAAGAATACTTTAGACTCAGCAATTCATATTCAAAAGCAAACTTTATAAGTGGCTGATTTTGCTTCTTTTAGTATATGAGTACCAAAGCTATGAGAAAAAAATCCATTATATTTTCAACAGTTGTTTTCACATTGTTTCAAATGTTGAACATTTGTTATAATGTTCAACATTGTATTTTCATGTTGTTTCACAACGTGAGAGCACAAACAGTCCTATAAAACCTTATGCAGAACTATTCTTGAGAGTTTATTTTGAAGATGCATATTGTTTTTTAATTAACTGAATATGAGAATATTTATTATGTTTTCAGAAGTACTTTAGATGTGATAGCTTGAAATAAAGAAGTTTTATAACTTTTGCAAGCCAGAATGCATAATAATAACATGAAAAGAAAAAAAAGTTGACTTAGAAGCAGTAAGAGAAATTTTAATTATTTACTGCTATTATAGGCACAAAGAATGCCTCTATTAGAACAGTAGTAGGAATCAGTATTATAATAACTGAAAACCAGATAAGAGCCATTAGATATGATTTTTAAATATATTTTTATCATGACTGAAACATAGCTTATAGAAATAACTTGACTTTTTAGCATCCTGTTGTCTAATACACTTTTGTCCTAGAAAATAGTCCATCTGTATTTTACTTGAGTCTGTGTGAGAACTAGTCAGATTAAAAGGCCATGATGAAGAAAAAGAATATATGTATGGAAAAGACAGTCTTTATTATTTAAAGCTTGGTAAAACCTTCATTTCATCAGATTTTCTGTCATAGTACATAGAATAGATACTCGAAGTATTTCTAACTACCCTAAAATCCAGGTAAAATACTACTTTAAAAGAATGGAAAAAGTATATCCACAAGATTTTTTCAGAACTGAATAAAGTTTTCTGAAAACTGCTACAGCATGAGTAACCTTGTGTATTTATAGATGAAGATATGTTTCTACTAATTTGCACATTGCCATCTCAGCTAAATGTCTTCCCTGTTTCATACGCACATAGTCACAGTTCCGAATTCTGTTATTTTTCTCTCAAACAACCTCATGAACATTATTATTTTTATTGAAAAGAACCAGAGTTTATGCATAAATTAATGACAGAGTTGGGGGAAGTCTTGTCTACTTAGAGGATAGGAATGATGACAGTATTTCTGACAGTAACTTGACTAGCAATGAATTCACAGGAGGGTTATATGACTTTAGATAGTGATTTTTGACTTCAAGGTCATTTTCTCTGTCATGATGGTTGAACAAACTGTCTTACTTCTTTGACCAATGATTTCTGAAGCCCCTGATCAAACTTTGGATTTCAAGGCTTGGATCGGGAACAGTTGCAATTCCCCCCTTCTCCTATATCTGACCCTGCAAAGATACCTCTGTTATGTGCAAAAGGGCTCCCCAGGAAGCTAAAGGTATCACTCATATTTAACAAGAAATATTGTTAGCTACTCAGGATAACAAACTATGTAATCTAATACCTATTGATAATGAAATAAGACCTTTTAAGACTGTTGGAGAGAGATGACTATCTATGCCCATACAGGGGGACTGTGTTTAACATAGAATTCCCATATTGTCAATGAACAGATGAATTTAAACTTAGCAGTCATAGTAACACAATGCTTAATAAAACCAAACTTTAACAGTTACTTGAGCTATCATTAATGACCATTGGAAAGCCTTGTTTAGCTCTGTGAGCAAATCTTTTATGGAAATAATTTAAGAGAAAGAAAAGAAGACTACATTCTTTGCCATAGAAGATACATGCATGGTGACTTGAGCCTTCAGTCCAAGAAAACATTACATTTGTTACTTCTACAACAAAAGTAAAATCTGCTCTTTTAGATAGAAATGACACTATAAAATAACTGTGACTTCATTCCCCACTTGGTGCCATTATATTGTTTTCCAGCCTACAGCATGACGAGCTGACTAGTTAATGACAATTCTTCATGTAGAATTGGCCTTGAAAAAGAATGTCACTTATCCTAATACACGAAAAAGTGCTTCTGGGTTCTGCTGTCCTCTTGTTTGCTGGCTTATCACCATGTATATGAGTAAAGCAGGCAAAGGTGGCCAAATTCTAGATCAGCCTTGGGATATGAAACAAAAGACTAATAAAGGGCCTGATGCACTGCACACTGTGTTGTGGTACTTGCAGCTCCTCGTTCATACCACTTGGTCCTTTTTCTCCAGGTCAGTACTGAAGAGAGGCAAGACTATTCACAGGCAAAGACCTAGAGTGTGCAACAGACAGAATGGAAACACTGGTAAACAAAAATCTGGTGGCTGGCAGATCACCAGATTTAAAGAAAACGTCAAACAGCATTCCTGAACCCATAGGCAGGAAGATTTGCCCCAAAAACATGTGCTGTTTAACCTTTTTTATCTTATACAGTTAATAAAAATTACTGTAAGCACTCCCAAGTATTCTTGCCTATTAATTTTCAGAAATCTGTTTTACACCTACAGAACAGCAAACTCAGATAAGCCATTATCTGAGAACAGATTGAAGCTATTTTCTCAAAAAGCTAACACATCCGATCTTTTACTGATTGGATGAGTTTGTGGATGGGTATATAGTATAACCTGAACGTAAACAGATTGAAGCTATTGAAAAGGAGAGTGAATTATCAAGTCAAGAAGAACTTGGCTAGCAAATCACTATCCTGTCAAGTCACATGCACTCCAGGCAACTGAATCAAAGAAAGAATAGTGGTTACTCATTTAGATAAATCCCTGTCCATGGTTTTATATAGAAAGACACTAAAATTTCCTGGACCTCTTATGGAGAACAATGCTCATGCAGGAACCATTGTGTATAATTTCTGGGAGATTTCAGGCTATGGAAAAAAAAGGTTGTTTTACATGGTCTTAGGTGTTAGAGTCAGAAAAGATATTTTAATGTAATAATATAGGTTTTGCTAAGAAAAATCTGTCTCCAGTATTCAGCAATTTTTAGTCATTGCAAGTTGTGGTCATGATTTTTCTGCACTGAAAATTCTTTTCTCTTCCTATGGTGAATAAGCAGTAAATACTATAGTGATATTCACACTTTCTAAAAGCTGTTACCTCATATATTGGTGTGGCCATAGGAACAACATTTCAGGTTGGTCAAGGAAAAATTAGTAATGCTATAAGATTTTGTTTTCTATTCTAGAAAGAGGAAAGTAAACAACTCCTCAAGGACAAGGACTAAGGAAAACCTCCACCCTTTATTGGATGCAGGGGGAAAGACAGTGACAAAGGACAAAGAGAAGGCTGAGGTACTTAATGCCTTATTTGTCTCAGTCTTTAATAGACTAGTTGTTATTGGGGTACCCATCCCCACTGAGCTGGAAGACAGGGATGGGGAAGAGAACAAAATCCCTGTACTCCAAGCAGAATTGCTTAGTAACCTGCTATGCCACTTAGACAAACACAAACCTGTGGGGCTGGATGGGATCTACCCAGTGGTACTGAAGAAGCTGGTGGAGGTGCTCACCAAGCTACTTTCCATCATTTATCAGCAGTCCTGGCTAACCAGGGAGATCCCAGTTGAATGGAGGTTAGCAAGTGATATCCCTCTAAAAGAAGGGTTGGAAGAAGGATCTGAGGAAGTACAGGCCTGTCAATCTGACCTTGGTGCTGGTGAAGGTCATGGAACAGATCACCCTGAGTCCCATCACATGGCATGTAGGACAAGCAGGTGATCAGGCCCGATATGCATGGGTTTAGGAAAGGCAGGTCCTGCTTGCCTAACCTGACCTCCTTCTATGACAAGGTAACCCACTTAGCAGACGAGGAAAAGGCAGCAGATATTGTCTACCTAGAATTTAGTAAAGCCTTTGACACCAATTCCCACAGCATTCTTCTGGAGAAACTGCCTTATGGCAGCCTTATGGGTTTGATGGGCTTCGCTGGATAAAAAGCTGGCTGGATGGCCATGCCCAAACAGTTTTGGTGAATGGAGTCAAATCCCATTGGCAGGCAGTCATAAGTGGTGTTCTCTAGGGCTCAGTATTGAGGCTAGTTCTGTTTAATCAGGATGAGGGGATTGAGTGCACCCTAAGTAAGTTTGCAGACAACACCGAGTTGGGTGGGAGTTTTGATATGTTTGAGGACAGGAAGCCTCTACAGCAGGATCTGGACTGGTTGGATAGATGGACTGAATCACAGAATATTAGGGATTGGAAGGGACCTCGAAAGATCATCTAGTCCAATCCCCCTGACAGAGCAGGAACACCTAGGTGAGGTTACACAGGAATGTATTTGGGCAGGTTTTGAATGTCTCCAGAGAAGGAGACTCCACAACCTCCCTGGGCAGCCTCTTCCTGTCACCCTCACCATGAAGAAGTTTCTTTTAATATTTAAGTGGAACTTCCTATGTTCCAGTTTGCACCCATTGACTCTTATAACTGGTTGTCACTGAGAAAAGCCTGGCTCCATCCTCGTGACACTCTCCGTTTACATATTTATGAACATTAATAAGGTCACCCCTCAGCCTCCTCCAAGCTACAGAGACCCAGCTCCCTCAGCCTTTCCTCATAAGGGAGATGCTCCACTCCTTTAATCACCTTTGTGGCTCTCTGAGGCCTATTGTGTGAGGTTTAACAAGTGCCAGACCCTGCACTTGGGTCACAACAACACGATGCAATGCTACAGGCTCAAGGAAGAGTGGCTGGAAAACTGCCCAGTGGAAAAGGACCTGGGGAGGCTGATTGACAGGCAGTGGAACATAAGCCAGCAGTGAGCCAAGGTGGTCAAGAAAGCCAACAGCATCCTGGCTTTTATCAGAAATAGTGTGGCCAGCAGGACTAGGGAAGTGATCCTCCCTTTGTACTCAACATCGGTGAGGCCCCACCTTGAATCCTGTATTCAGGTTTGGGGCCCTCACTGCAAGAAAGACAGGTGTGCAGGGGTACAAAGAAGAGCAACGATCCTGGCAAAGGGTTTAGAGCACAAGTCCTGTGAGGAATGGATGAGGGAACTGGGGCTGTTTATCCTGGTGAAAAGGAGACTGAGGGGAGACCATTTTGCTTTCTACATGTACGTTATATATATTTGCTTCAGAACATGCTGCATGGATGTTTGTGCTATGAAATAGTTTCAGTGAAAACATAAAGACAATACTCAATATTAGTTTTACTGAGGAGGGTAATTTTTTATGTTTGTGCCTTGTTTTGTTTTTGGTTGCTTGTTTTTTGTTGTTGTTATTGTTTTTTTAAGCCTGTGCTTGCTCCTGTGTATTCTCTTCTATTTGCATTATTCTCTGAATCTATCAAAATATTTGTAGAAGGAACTTCATTCTGAACATTTTTAAGTCCTGACTTCGACGAGTGCCCTTTGGGTTATTTGTTCCTAAAAGCTTACTTACAATTTGTGAATTCTATGGAAGCATTGTCAAGTTTCTTATTCCCTTGTTTTTTGTTCTTTGAGGTGTTGGTGCTGACAGATTTTTAAGACTTGCTTCAAATCAAGGTGGCAAAGAAAAAGCCTGGACAGCTGTGTATGTGCCAGACAGGAGACACTTGATCTAGGTAAATTAAAATTTTATGATAATACATAACCATCTCCAAGCTTGATATAACATGAAATAATATCCCTTAGAATGGTGAACCAAGTTGAGTTTTAGAACAGATCACACTTACATTTTAAGGAACAGTGAAAGAACAAACACAGAACTCCATGTGTTCTACTTAAGAAATACAAAATAAGTTTAAAGTATTAGTCTTTATAAAAAGTATTAAATACAGTATAATATTTATATTAATATATTATACTAATACATACAGCTTATTTTTTAATATAATCTTCATTATATGCAGACATGAGAATTTTTTTTCCATGCTTCTGCATTGGTTCCTATTGTTATAACTTTTTTTTTTTTTCCTAAAATTATGAAAACACAAAATAATCCAAGAAATCTAGAAAAATCTCATATAACAAAGTTATGAAGTTGTCTAATCCAGGAGATACAAAACGCATTAAGAATTGATTACAGCAGTAGTCCTGCAGCCACCAAAAACCAAAAAGGAAATAAAAGCCCTGTGGCTAAATCAAATTATTAGATTCTCACAGTTTTACAGTATCCAAAGAGGTGCACTGAATAACATGGTCTATTACATGAGTATTACATGATATTTAGGGTATTATGATTTTATTTATAAAAACCAAAAGTCATATCTGTTAGGAAGTCTGTGACATATATTTCTAGTGGAATATAAAGTTCTAATTCATCTGTGTAGATAAAATGTCATAGTTTTTCATGACCAGCATTGCAAACTGCTTTCTTTTCATTAATAAATGATAACATAACATGTTGTGTATAGCTATTATTCATGGTCAGACAGCTTCTCCCACTGGGTAGGAAAAAGAGTGAAACATGACCGACACCCTATTACAGTAAGATTATTCAGATTTTGAAAATAGCAAGTGTTTTCAAAAGGCCTCACTGACCCTGAGAGCAATTCTCTGAAAACATACTCATTGAGGAACAAGCTTTGTTTACAATTTGTCCAGCAGGAGTGCTATTAGGGAGGAGGAAAAAATTCTCACCTTCTGGAGTCCCATCAAAATAAAGAAAGGCTTCTGTTAAACTACAAATATAGTTATGCTTTCCCCTTCTTTACACTCTTCCCACGCACCTTGCATGTATACCTGTGCTATATTTAATGGATGGCTGTCAAATAACTTCATGAGGTTAGGTAACACACTGGAAAAGATAACAAGGTTCAGTGATTTTCTTCACTCGAATTCAATAAATACTGGATGTTTTGAAGAAACAGTCAGTTGCTCAGATAAATGAAGAATGCTTCTAAAGAAGAGGTTAGTGGCACAAATCAATACATTGAAATATGCATTCTCTCTGTATGTCAGTAATACAATATTTGTAATTCAGGGAGTACTTGCCTTACAGATTATGATGCAAAAGTAAAGCCTCAGAAAAAGTATAAGTTGAACACATGGGAATGTTGAACATGGAGTTTTCAGAAGTTGAAAAGTCAGGCTACTACATCTGTACATTGAAAAGTGCTGAGTGCCTACTAATTTAAAAGAAAATGAAGCCATTTATTCAGATATTTAAGTAATGACCTGAAGATTAATTTGGAAAATCTCATTACTTTATCAGATTATCAGGATATAAATACTTCTTAGTTTCTTTAGACTTTACTTCATATTTTCAAATATGCAAAAATTTCTGTGCAACTAATATTTTAATCTACGCCAGTGACCCTTAAATCTTCTGTAGATATCATAGTACTAGGTACATATACGGCTGAGTCGTTTCTATGAATATATAAAGTATGCACATGGTTAAAATGCATGCACACTTACTGACCTAAAGAGCAAATGAACAAAACACAGACTAATTTTACTTTGTAAACGAAACTGGAAAATCTAGTTTGAAAATGATAAAAATTAATTTTAGATATAAATGTTATTAATCTCATTCTATAAATGTCATCACTGAATTAGTCAACAACTTTCTCTTTTTCATATGTACTTTGGGAATTTCTGAAGAATGGCTATTGTGCACTATTGTCTTTCCCTTTGGCTTGTCTAATATTCCTTTTAAGCTACATTTTAATTTCTTTTTGAATTTTCTCATATTTTAAATTTTAGTGTGATCTTAATTTTTTTTTTTTTTTTTACCTCCACATTCAATTAAAGTCTTTTGCTGCAATATTTTCCTTTAAATTTAGTGTTCTTTCCTCTCCTTGAATGTGATACTGTGTCTTCAAAGAATCTAGAGACATCAGCTGTTCTTTAGGCTTTGTTTGGCTATGCAGGATAAACTAGAATCTATATAGACATTGGTGTTAGAATTAAAAATTGGCTTGTATAAAATGAAAAAACTAAGCTCTTAGAGACAAATCACTGGTTGTGCAGATGGCAAAGGACAGATAACAATAAGAAAAGCAAGAAAAAAAAAAGGATATAATTGTTTCTAAGAAACTTTGAGTGGTTTTTAGAAAAATATAAAGCTAACTTTGCTTTGACTGAAACAGTCTGTATTAAATGCAGGTGTCAAGATTTTAATGTTGTGGAGTCACAGGTATGTCATCTGTAAGAAGAGAACAGTGGCTGCTCTGCACTGAACACAGCTGGTTCTCATAGTTTCCACCCAGATCCACAACAGACATGCTACAGAGCATAGCTGATCCTAGCAACCACATTGCACCTCTGTAAAAATACATTTAAGAAAGGAAATCTAAAAAAAACAAACACAAAACCCAAACAAACACTGCAGAGAAGAAGGGAACAAAAAGAGTGAGAAACAACAGAGGAATCACCAAGGTCAGAATGGAGGGAGGTGTTCCTCGCAGTGTAGGTGCTCCCCTCAAGGCACTACAGCCTGTGGAGGACTCAAGACAGCACAGGAAAAGAATGAGAAGGGAGGAGCAACAGAGAGAAATCACTAAGTCTTGTGCGCAACCCAACCTGTACTGCCCAGCTAAAAGGGTCAAGAGAGGTGCTTGTAGTAAAGCTGGAACTGTGAAAGTAGTTGAGTGTGAAGAGGAGAAAAAGCGTTTTCCCTATGCGCGTAAATATTTATTTATTTTTTTTTGTATGATTGGTTTTGTTTCTCACTGAACAGACCAGTAATTAAATGTTCTCTCACATTATCCTTCTGGACAAGCTGTTTAACCATGGGATGAGCAGCTTTATGGTGTGCTGGATGAAGAACCGACTGATGGGTAGGGCTCACAGGGTTGTAGTGAGTGAGGCTACATCTGCCTGGCAGACAGTCACTGGTGATGTTCCTCAGGGACCAGTTCTGTTCAATGTGAGTTCTGTTCAATGTTTTTAACAATCATCTGGATGCAGGAATTGAATGCACCATTAGCAAGTTGCCTGATGATACTAAACTGGGAGGTGCTGTTGACTCTCTTGAGGGACAGGAAGCCTTGCAGAGGAATCTGCATAGATTGGAGCATCGGATAATCATCAGTGGCATGAAATTTAACAGGAAAAAATACCAGATTCTGCACCTGAGACGGAGTCACTCTGGACACTAGTATAAATTGGGAGATGAGTGGCTGGAACCTATAGTCCATGGATTTTTTCCTTGATCTTCAAATAACAGTTCTCCTCAGATTCCAGTTAGGCAGAGCCATTTCCACAGTGGCCAAGCAGAGAAACATGTAGTCAGCAGCCCTGAAGGAAAGTACCTGGGAGTGCTTGTTGACAGCATCTCAATATGAGTCAGCAGTGTATGCCCTGGCAATGCAGAGAGCAAATGGCATCCTGGGGTGCATCAAACACAGAATAACCAACTAGTCAAAACAGGTGATCAAGCCACATTATTCAGCATTGGTGGGGCATCACCTTGAGTAGTGTGTGCAGTTCTGGGCCATGCAATTTAAGAAGAATGTGAAGGCACTTGAATGTGTCCAGGAGAGGGGAACAAAACCAATGAAAGGGCTGGAAGGAAGGACTCTGGGTTTGTCTAGTTTGGAGAAAAGGAGGCTGAGGGGCCATCTCATTGCTCTCTGCAGCTTCCTGAGGAGGGGACGCAGAAGGAGAAGGGGCTGATCTCTTCTCCATGGTATTCAGTGGTAATACAGGGGCAATGGTTCAAAGCTGCATAGGGGAGATTCAGACTTGAAATCAGGAAACAATTCTTAACTGAAAGATTGGTCAAACACTAGAACAAACTTCCTAGAGAGGTGGTTAATGCTCCAAGCCTGTCAGTATTTAAGAGGCATTTTGACAATGCCTTTAATGACATGCTTTAACTTTTGGTCAACCCTGAATTAGTCCAACTGACAGTCTATCCTGTTCCATATTTATTTTAATTGGCAACAAATTCATTTTCCCAATATGAGTCTGGTTTGCCCACATAGTAGTTGGCAAGAAACATCCATGTCTTTATATTGACCCACAAGCTTTCTCGCTCCTGTTTTTTGTATTTTCTCCCCCATCCTGCTGGTGGGCATGGTAGAGGTTGTTGAATGATAATTTAGCTGCTAGCTGGGACCAACTCACCACAATGAAATTCTGCCTTGTGAACTTACTTTTTTTTACTCAGTATAATAGTTTCACACAACACTAGTGAGAATCCACTTCTGATTAGATATAGAGTTATATTTTCTGCTAAGATCTCCCTACAGAGGAAAATGTAACTACTTACAGAGGAAAATGTAAACTCACTACAGAGGAAAATGTAAATGTAAACTTCTTTTTTTTCTTTTTTTTCCCCTCCAAGAACAGAAAGAAAAGAAATAAAAAGCTTTGATATGCTCAGAAAAACAACCACCCCCTTACTAACTAAACTATATATGTAATAATTTTCCTCCCCATAGCTTTTTAATTCTGCTTAGTAGAAATAGGAAATATTGCTCTTTGTAACTGTACTATGATACACACACTTAATGAACTATCAGAATATTATGGAAACAGAGGGAACTAAATCGGCCTTTCTCCAGCAATTAACTTATCTCTTCACTTTCACATCTTTCCTTCTTCTTAGCAACTTAACATCATGAATATACAGCAAGAGAGAACTAAAATTTCTGCTCACAAATAAAGCTGTGATAATAAGCACCAGAAGGCAAATCTTCATTTGTACTTCTACTTATGTACTGTTGTTGTATTTTAAAACATTGCAAAGTTACAACTGAAGTCTGCAAGGAAATTTATTTGAATAAAATTTGCAGTGTTCACTGTAATAGAGGGACCTCAAGCCTAAACTTAGTTTGTTCAGTTGTTCTGTTTCTTCCTGAGATTGCTAGCAATTAATCTTTACTATGAACCAAAACTATTACTGAAAGAGAAAACAAATTAAAAAAAATCCAAGATCAAAACATTTGAAAGTTCAGAGCAAGAGTGAAAAAAATGTAATATTACAGTTACATTCTAACCTGTAACCTCAAAATTATCATTGTAGATTCAGTTCTGATCTATGAGATTTTTAAAATACATTATATTTACTACTGTACATCATATTTCATTTTAGAGCTTGGTTTTAAAAACAAGTCATAATACACTTTTTAAGTTGGAGCAAAAATCTAGAGGTATTTTTTTGTCCTGACTCATCATGGTTCTTATTAAAATGGTGTCAGCTTCATGATCTACAGTTTATTTAAAGCTGCCTGCATGAGTTTAGTGGTGTATGGTCCTCTCCTTTTATGTATGACTTTCCTGAGCTGTGGGTCATTATAACTTTTGCATTTTGGAGAAAGTAATACAGGTGTCTTTGAGGCTTTTCTATTGTTTATTTCCTATTTTCCACAAGCGTACTGTGTCACTTCTATCAATCCACCTTAAGAATTTCACAACACACAAGAAATAATCTTGTTGAGGGGAACTATATAAGAAGCACTGTTTCTGAAAAACAGCCTACCACATGCAAAACAAATATACATGAAGCTAGAACTCTGGCTAAGGACTATGTCTTTTCAAAAGCAGCTGGGTACGCTATAGAAAGAAATACACTTGTCTATGTTTGGATATCATACATGTCAACCAACTTTCACTATGGTTGGATCTTATCTATTAGCTCCATCATTGGCCAATTATAAGCAAGGGCAGGATACACTCTTGAAAATACTTACTGATATTTTGAAAAAAGTGAAAACAGACAATGGGATAAATAGTAAGACAATTGGAACCTGAGAAGCTTAATTTGTAAATGTTTATAATTCTGAATATCCTTTTTCAAGTACAATCTTAATTTTAACTAGAACATGAAAAATTACTATTCTGATTTTTCATCATCAATGTTTGACTACTTTGAACTGCAGGGAATCAATACACTTCACTTATTCATAAATATGTTTTTCTTTAAAATATTCATCAATTTTGACAGTTTGGTGTGATATAAGAACAAAAAAGGAATTATGCATAAATATTGATCCCAGTTCTAATAAAAGTTGCAATTTTGAATTTTTTAAATGGGACTGAAATTGAAATATTAGCAATTTTCAGAATGGCTACTATGGCTTTCTATTAGTTTCTTCATCTAACAGGTCTGAAAGAAACTGCATACTTTTCTCCCTTCAAGAAGTATTGATAGGTGATACAAACACAATGTTAATTGCTCAGTAAAATCCCAGGGTTTAACCTTGGAGTCTGACTTTGTGAACTCAGGTTGGTACTAATATTTAATGAATCAATCCACAATTTTCCATGATGTAAAAATCATTCTCAGTTTTCCATAACAACAGCAAATTTGTATGAAAGATAGAGATTTCCTTTTAGTGATCAAAGCTATCATTTTTTTGGTTTAAAGAAACTCAAATGAGATACAGAAGAAGAAATAAAGAGTTAAGCAACCACAGATTTCAAGTCTTAAAGGCATCAGCAAAATCTTAATTTTTAGAGCAGAGAGTAGTAAAAGCTAGGTACATTTACAGGGAGGTTAAGCCTTTACCTGGCTTTTAATTGCATTCTAAGCTTACTATAGTGCAAAAAACAAAAGTAGTTTACGAAGGCAAGATGTACTCTTGGGAAAACTAGAAGTAGTGTATTAGATTAAGTAGATACGCTTATGGTTATTGGGCCTCACCTGAAAATTTGCTACTGGAATTCTAAAATACAGACTCCAAAGTGAATGGTTATCAGAGAGAGAATAATCCTGACCATTTGCACTGTGATGGATACAGGCCTCGCCTGAAAGTTTGTCTCCCAAGCCCCAAGACGCAGACTACAGAGTGAATGGTTTTCAGGGAGGGAGGACACCTGAAGGTTTGCTTCGTGAATGGGTACAGACACCCGGAGAAGAGATAAGCAGCATTCAGCTTGGCATATTTCTCCCATGCAGTAAATAATAGAGTGAATCTGCCACCGAAGTCTTTTAAGTCGCGCTTCTCTCTAAGAAATCTAAACATCATTCTGCAGCAAGCAGAACTCTAAATTACTCCCCTGTTACAATGTTAAAAAACCAGAAGTGAGTATATTGTGTACATTAATAAGAAATACCTGGAAACTGCATTGCTTATTACCTTTATCTGCAACTCTTTTATAGATGGATGTAGGTGTGGCAGTGAAGCCAGCAATCAATTCACAATGCCCAGGAAAATGTTAGTAAAATTCTCCCTTTGAGTGCAAATATTAGGAGAAGCCTGAAAGAATACAGAAAGATGCTCAAGAGTTGAAAACAAGGCTCCTTCAAGTCAGAGGCCATAGCTTTTGTTGCAGCATAAGAGTCCTATAATCCTAATGGAGAGTACAGCCCAGTAACTTCATTCAGTTAAAAAAATGTCACTTTTTATGCATCTTCTAGTGCCTTCTCTGAAAGTAACTTGCGTTTTTTCTGATGGATTGCTCATTTCCATAAAAGTCCAAATGACAGTTTGTCCTTAGCATTTCCTCTTTTCTGCCATGGTAGACCAAATAAGTCGGTTCAAAAAAAATATACATTACCAAGGCAGTCGCGTGCAAGATTAACTCTAATTTTCAATGGACAGGATTGAAGTTTGAAATCCATACAGCACAACTAAGTGAACTAGATGGATCCTGGCATGTCTGTGTTCGTATCAAAGGATGGCATCAGACCATGTGATTATCTGGATGATTCTTTAAGAGAGTTGCGTTGTGCTGTGTCAGTCTCCAGTAATGAATTTTTTTTCCTCTCAATTTTATCTGTCATGAATTCTTGAGATCTAAAGTCCTGCTGAAAAGTACATTTCTAGTCCTGATGAGTGCAAAAGGAATTTTGATAGTGGATCCTGATTATTTTATGAGCAGAAATCAAAAAGTCTATATGGTGTATACTTATACCACACAAAGCAAAACTCTAGATTGTGATTTCTCCTGACAATAATGTTTCTTTGGGCCTAAATGACTAATTAGACCATGCAGATGTCATCACTGGATTTTGTTTGTTTGTTTGTTTTAGCCTAATAGTTAAAAAATATTAAGTGAATTTTTGGGTTTGCATTGTTAAATGTGGTACACAAATTTTTTACCACATGTCCTAGCAAGCAACAGAGATGCTTCTAACCTGGAAAAAGACAGGCTTCAAATCAATTTAAGAAGGTGAATTTAACTTGTTCTTTTACATTTCCATTGACATCATAATAACAGAGTACAACCAAACTACACCCATAGACCAAGTTTAATTTCCAACTTAATTGTTACTATTTATTCTGAAATCAAAATCAAAGCCTTTTCAGTCTCATAAACTGCATTGTTTTGTACCAAACTATAACATGCGTATTTGATGGGAGTGACACCTATCAGAAACAAAATGTAGAAGATCTTTAGATATATTATTTTTATGCCTACTTTGCACTTTCACATTTCTTCAAGAATATTCATCTGAATTTTAGTTCATTTCATGTGGTTCACAATTAAGTGGATGGCTGATGGCAGATTTGTTTATAAAAAAACCCCTTAAAATGAATGTGAAAGCCACTGCATAAAAGGACAATTTGTTACTGACAGCAGTCAAACATTAAATAACTTTCTACAATGATATTTAGATCAATGCAACCTAAGAACTTAAAAACTGTGTTGGGTCAAGATCTGTCAAGTACCCAGGCACCCTCTATCCCTTTGTCAAAAGAATGTTTTTTTTAAGATACTTCTCAGATTTCAGTGCTAGAAGGCAAATAAAGAAGCTAAGAGCCTTTTCTCACAGGTTGTCAGCTACACTCTGGGGGTGCCACTCAAGATTTCCTACTTTGCTCTACTCACTGGGAGAGGACTTTTCTTTGACTGAATAAACACTGTTTCTTATTTAATGAGTTGTAATCTGTCTGGAGCTGTAGATCCAACTAGCTCTCGCAGCACCCATCTCAGCCTCAGGGTGTCAGGAAACTTACAGGACTATGCAGGGATGCAGCCTCTGTGTGTATTTTGTGGAGTGGAGTACAAGAAGAACAATATTACTTTTCTGCTGGGAAGAAAACATGTTTTCCTTCTTTCTGGCAGCCACTGACGGACTTGAGTGCTGTAGGGAACAAGCATGAGGAACAAGCTTTAAAATGTTTGTTGAAACCATGTAGATCTGACTGAACCTGCACTATTCCTGCGAGCTGTGAAAATAAAGATTCTGGGCCAGTGAACTTCCCGAGTGGAATTTGTTACTAAATTACATTCATAAAAGATATGCTTTTAATCATCGTATTTTTAAATAATCCTTTTTGGTTGAATCAAACATGAATATTTTGACAACTAAGAGACTCTAAATCTGCTGAATTGTCTTATACATAAATCTACGTTCATCTTCCAAGATGAATATTTTTAAACAATTCTGAAGTTTTAAGGAATATCTTATGAAAAGAGAAATAATCTGAAAATGTATTAATGAAATATTTCAAAATGTTTTCCAAGAAGAGAGGTGATGACATCAAATGTCAGCAGGGAATGGCAACACTTGCATCTTCATTTGTTTGTTCTTTCCTAAAGCTCACTTGATTTAGATGCAGTTCACTGCCGCAAAGGGGCAGATTCTCCAAAACTGAATGTGTGACAAGTGCTGAAATTTCTATTGCATGCATTCACTTGGCTGGAAATATATGCATATGTGCCATGTAAAATTTAATGATCGTGCTAAATATTTAAGTGTTAGCAAAATACATCAACACTTGCCCTCTCCCATACAGTACTTCCTGGCTTGCATGTTGCAATTCTTGTGTTCCCTAAAGCACTTCTTATAAACACGTTTAAATTGCAAAATAAAATAGAGCAATAATCATTTGAGCATCTGAAATAGTTGGCCTTGTTTAGCTGTCATTGACTTTATGTAATCATTTCTGGTTTATTCTAATGTGACAGTAGTAGCAGACCAATTATGTTTAATGGTTTTCTCTTTTCAGAGTGACAAATTTCTAACAATAAAATAACTTGCTTTATATTAATTGAAATATATACACAATACAGAGCACTTCAAACAAGAATTGCTAAATGCATATATTAATATATGGCTGTAAATTGTAATTGATTCCATTAGTGTCAATCATGTGCCCTCTGAAACATGTCCTTTAAGGAAACTAAAAGACAGTGTTTACCTGTGCTATCATCTTCAGTTTCTATTCAACATAACTAATGTGAAAAATATTTATTATAAAGTAATTTATCAAAACAAGCATTTGGCAAATGCCTGCCTAGGACCATGGACTGTTTCAAGCCTTAGTGTTTCTAACATATTCTCACACAGAATATATCGGAAAGCAATATGAATTGGCAGCAAATTTATGTCTATGATAGTGAGCTTTCATTCAAGATAAAAAGAACGGCAGTAGTTTAAATATATTGAAAACAAGGACATTTATTTGACACAGTGACACTCTTGACCCATAAGCTATCAAACAGATAAATGAATTTTTTAAATATTTACATTTAAACATTATGCATAATTAATATTTTGTGTATATAGTTCCAATATGGAAAAACAATCACATGGAACAATACACAATACTCTGGGAAAATACTATCATCTTTGGAGACCAACATGGCATGCTCATTATTCATTCCTGTTTTGTGAAAGAGGTGAGCACAATGAGGGATGGGAAGCTTAAAGGTGGGTAGTCTCAGGCATTAGTAGTATACAGCTTAGGACTTATTGTTTTCTGGGGTGTTAAACAGATGTAATTTCCTACTGCTTTAACTCATTTCTCATTCATACCACTATATTGGTTCTAGATGTTTAACTTTACCAAGTTATCGATATCTTAAGATATAAAAACAATAAACTAAAATAAATTAAAAAGAAAAACCACAATGAGTCATCCTATTTAACAAAGTGTGTCCCTGTGCAATAAAAAAAGGTAGCTGTACTCTGTAATTTTTATCTTAGTTGTAATTTGGGGCAGCCATACTGTTATTTAAGAATTGAATTTGCAAATGCAAGGTCATATCCCTTTTTTTGCCATGCAGAATGTGTTTTGAAAGAAGTGGGTACTTTACAAAAGTTAAAATCTAAAAGCACATGTAAATGTAATTTTATCCTCAAGATAGTTAAAATAAACTAGAACAGCATTGATATGAATATTTAGGAGCTGTATGAGTATTTACTTTGACCTTCTACACACCCATAGTAATACTGGGATGTAGCTCAAAACTTTGTTTACATTAATGTAACTATTTCTGTACTCCACAGCTGGCCGGTGCAATAAGGAAAATAAATGTTCTCTGACATGTTTAGAATTCTGCTGTACTGCTGCTGGTGGCTCCTAATTTTACTAGAGGCACAGTTCCTGAATGCTTTAGCTCATTACAGAGACAAATATCAGCCAGTGACAGGTAACTTTTCATTCTAACGTGCTTATGCCACTGATGTCTGTGCTTCAGAGATATTCCATTTTGTACCTGAAATTAGTTTCTGTGTTACAGCTATGAAGTGTGATAAAAAAAAGAGATACTGCAATTTAGATAAACCCCACTAAATGGCTCAACTGAAACAAAGCTGTAAATGAAGGTATAAATGGCTGGAGTGATTAAGACTGTCAAGTTCTCCTGAGTCCTGTTAGAGAATGAAACAGCTGATGGATTATTATTTATCCCTGAATGTGAGTTTTGGGGATTTAATTAAAGATATTCTATTATATTTTTCAAAGCCTATTTGAGGCTGTAAATCAAAAACTGCAATAACAGAATGTGCTACTGTTAATGGAAAAAAATGGATAACGAGGCACTTCAGAAATGTCCATCTTTTAAGCTCTTTAATTCTGCTGTTTGGATTTTTTCCTTTAAATAAGTCAAAGAAACATGTGATTTTAAGAATGTCAGACCTTTTTGTGAAAAATGGATCTTCTCTAGCTGTTAAGAATACAGCTTTGCTCACTGACCATTATTGTTACCATAACAAAGACAGTATATAGATGCATCTTGAAATAAAAAAGAGGAGACCCTTACAACACAATGGTTGCAAATATGATTAAAAACTGCCTATTAGTAAAAAAGGAAATTTCCTGAAAAACTTAAAAGTGCTCACATTACTGAAGTTCTTAAACATATGTAGAAACCATAAATACAAGTGCAGCTATGCATCACTATTTCAAAAGAAGAATGGATCACACTTTCCACTGGACTAGAAACAGAAATAAAACTTCTGACTAAATTTGCAGATCATAAATTATATGTTTCACAGTGTTTCTGTACATAGTAATTGGAAAAAAGTAAGGTGGAAGACAGTTGAAACCCAATGACAAATTCTCCCTTTTCAGCTTAGCTAAACTAAGCTAAAAAAAAATCAAAAACAAAAACAAAACAAAAAATAACAGATAAGCTAACCAGCACCCAGTGCAAACTGTGATGACCTGACCTTATAGTCCAGAGGAGGTCAGGTTGATAACTGCTATATCAGACAGAAACTGAAACCTCCAAGTTCAGCTCATTTAGTGATCCAAATGAGAGAAGTAAGAAGAATTTGTCTTTTGTGAGGGGTCTGCAACTAGAAATAAAGGAATAAAACAACAGTTTTACCTTTAGAGAAATATTGTGACACTGCTCTGTTGTACCAAAGAAAGATAATGGATTAACTGAGGAAAAACTGGGGAAAACCAGATAGGTCCACATCTCCTCCTACCAGTTTTAAGGAGATGAGCAAGGAAAGAGAGCATGGCCTAAGACTTGCAGAATCTCCTTCTCCATTGTCTCACCCTTTTTTTATTTCCTCTAGAATAGTAGTCAGACCTTACTTTCCCTTATAGCATCAGCTTTCGTGGTGAGGACATTGACCTGCAAGCAAAAATGGCTGGAGTTTCTCATGAGACATAGGGAGATGATCAATAATTTTTTGCCACCTAGTACTTTCTTCTGTCAAACAACTCCCACCTCACAAAAACAGCAGAACTGCACAGAGTAATTGTGGCAAGACTAGACTACATTACAGACAAATTCAGTTAAATTAAAGATGTCTATAATATCTGCAAATCATTTTTTCATCTTGTCAAGTTGAAGACTGGGTCAGCTACAATGAATCACACTTCACAATCTCAGCTGTAATGCCAGTGTTAAGAATTAGTTGTTTATGTATTGATGTATTTATTTATTGCAAAGTAGACAGGTATAAACAAATTATTGTAGCTGATACTGCTTCAACAAAAATGAATTCTGGAAAGGATACAAATGGAAATTCTTATATTTGAGCCAATCCAAGTATTCCCAGATACTTTGAACTGAGGAACATGGTCACATATGATGTTTACCAAAATCACAGTAGAATAAAATCCCCAAGAGTTCTAATCTGTATTTTGCACACCTTTTAAATCCTTATTTTTTGTTATAAACAACGAAGATGATTAAGGGAGTGGAGCACCTCCCTTATGAAGAAAGGCTGAGGGAGCTGGGTCTCTTTAGTTTGGAGAAGAGGAGACTAAGGGGGGACCTTATTAATGTTTATAAATATATAAAGGGTGAGTGCCATGAGGATGGAGCCAGGCTCTTCTCGGTGGCAAACAATGATAGGACAAGGGGTAATGGGATCAAACTGGAACACAAGAGGTTCTGCTTAAATTTGAGAAAAAACTTCTTCTCAGTAAGGGTGACAGAGCACTGGAACAGGCTGCCCAAGGAGGTTGTGGAGTCTCCTTCTCTGGAGACATTCAAAACCCGCCTGGACATGTTCCTGTGCGACCTCACCTAGGCGTTCCTGCTCCAGCAGGGGGATTGGACTAGATGATCTTTTGAGGACCCTTCCAATCCCAAACATACTGTGATACTGTGATACTGTGCTTCACTTTTCTAATCTGTAAAAAACTTCAAGACTTATTTATCTTTGCAATTTAAAAAGCACAGGTGAGAAACTCCATGTATAATAAATTTTAAACAAACATAACCTATGTAGGAATAATTACTTGTCTAAAAACACACATACACACACACACACACACACACAAAACCAAACCAGACCGAACCAAACACCAAAATCCCCCAAACCCATCAAACAACCAATAACCAAAAACACATTACATTATATTGCTGTAACCAGTTTTCAAAAGAAAAAGAAAAAAAATGAAAACCCCCTATGTTGACAAGCTAATAAATAAGAGAAAATACAAAAAAAAAAAAAAAAAATCACATGCAGGCCTTCATCAGTCAAAATATCTCAGTACACAAGTACATCAAGCTTCAGTCAGGGACTAATGTCATACTACAAATTTAAACTCTTCTCTGATAGGAGCATAATTTGTGTTCTTTTGAAGACAAGCTGAGATGAACTTGATATAAATCTAATACAATTTTTCAACAGAAACAAAAGGTACCTTGTGATGATGATACTATCTGGATTCTAATTGTAATTTTAGTTCTCACTGTTTGGTAGAAATTCCAATTGTCCATTCATGCAATAGAAATTAACATAATAAAAATTGAGGCTTCCAGCTCACCTAAAATATATTAAATTCTGTTTAACGAATCTGACTAATATTACTAGTGCTAGCTGAAAATAAACACCTGTTGGAAAACTTTTTGTTTGCATATTAAAGCAAATACTTCTGTAATCTTATTATGGCAGAATGGACCCCCCCCCAAGTATTTTTACAAAAATATCAAATGTTCCTTGGTTTTATCTTGACTACTGCAAGGAGCAAAACCTATGAGGAAGTTCAAGGGAAGTAAAAGGTAAACACCACCTCAAGGAAGTTTTGTCAGGTGTTCTCAATCAGAGAAAGTTTTCATGTCAACTTAAATTAGGTTGATGAGCCTTTTCTTATACCGTGAGGTAACATAAAAGACAAATAAAATATGGAGGGATTATAGACCAGTAAGTGCTGTCCCAACAACGTAGGGTCTGAGGACATGGCTGGGCTTGCTGTAGTCCAGGCCAGTTTACATCGCTTTAGTGAGGATCACCAAGTGACCACTGCTTAAAGTGCTGGAGCTCTAGCTCTGTGAATGCTGTATCTGGACAAGGTTGGAGGAACACTGGAAATAAACTAGGAAGGCTACTTATATAACTTAAATTGTATTATTAATGAGAGTTTTATATGCTAATTTGAACAACAACCTTTGAACGACAAATTTTGAACAATACCTTATTGTGACAATCCTGTTAGTATTTTGTAACTGGACTAATAATAACCGAGTTTTAATTACAGTGTTAATATTTCTTGCCAGTTAGTGTTAATTCAACTCACAATAAGTTCTTGTCTCATAATATGTGGTGAGTTATTTTCTGTTGACTACAAGATTTCAAGTGTAACAAGAGGTAGGCAGAAGGAGAAGATGGAACTGAAAAGCATTGTTAACTGCTGTCCTGATAAAAAGGTCCTGATAAATACTAATTCAGCGTCAGGGCCCTAAGTGCATTTTTCTTGTTCTAGGGGTTTAGCTGCCTGGGGCAGGGACAGTTTAAATAACAGTGCCGGTGTCTGGCCTTGAAAAGAATTCTTCCAAAATATCTCTTTGAAGAAGCTGAGCTAAGCCCTTGCTCTCCTGGTCCTTTGCTTCAGAATTGCTTTCAAGGGGAGGCTCCTGCCCTTGCCACCAGCTAGAGAGACATCCTCCATTGAAGCTGTGCCCATGCCTGGCCTTGTCACTGTTCATCCAGAACCTGATGCTGATCCAGGGCCTCGAACTCCGAGCTAGGGCTTGGACCTGCCTTGTCACTGCAGACATGCCTCACAGTTATGCTGTTACTGATGACCCTGGCCACTGTCATGGACCAGCTCAGCTGGCCTTGGCCAGAAGCAGGAGGGCTCTGGCCTGGCTGCCCAGCATCTGCCTGTGGCTCTTGGTTGACCCTGCTTTGCAGAGACATGCCTGCCCTTGCTGCTCCCTGGCAATCAAGCGAAAAAGCAAAACCAGCCGTCAGGAAACTGCCTGCATCTCTTAAAGCGAGAATAAGTTGCATGGAGTTTGTCAGGATTTCTGAAAAATTTAGAGCTTAGTTAAGAGTAAACATGTATGTGAATCTTGTCTTTACACTACTTCTGATTTCTGTGTAACTTTGGAAAAAAAAAATCAATTCTTTTCTGGAAATTGGGTTAAGCCCTTTGGTAGCTGGGAAGAAAAGCATTTACAGATGCCAAACTCTTGTGATTTTTAAGGCTTGAATGATCTCTGCCACAGTGAGGTTTGTTCTGGCAGCTAAAAAACATAACAAACATCAAATTTCCCCCCCAAACTGGTACAGCTGTGCTGGGACAAACATTCTGAAATCCAATGTGTACTGTTTATTCAGAGTAATATTATTAGAATTGCTTTCACACGTTATTAGGCCTTCCATGGGTTCTGCAAGCTCTGATTTAGATAGCATGAGCAATGAAATAATCCTGAATGCAGATTATAATTGAACAAATAAAAAAATAAATAACTAGATAAGTAATAGAATCGTAGAATCATTTTGGGTGGAATAGACCTTCAAGATCATTGAGTCAAACCATCAACCTAGTACTCTTAAGACCACCTATAAACCACATCACTAAGAATATGCATACATGCATTTTTTTAAGAGCTCCAGGGATGATGACTCAACACCTGCCTTGGACCGCCTGTTCCAATGCCTGACCACCCTTCCAGTGAAGAAGTTTTTCCTAATATCCAACTGAACCCTTCCCTCATGCAACTTGAGACCAAAGATCTGGTAGTTGCTGTGGTGATCAAACCACTAAACTTTTCCAGCCACATTCTCATGAACCTCCAGATATAGCCTTGTAATTAGTGTGAAGAGCAGCAGAAAAAGAGTCAGCATATTCTCAGCTCAAGTTTTTTCATCTTTCATGAGTTTATATTCAGAATACTGATAAAATGCCCCATGAACTGAAACAAGGTTACTCAAAGAGCTGATAATATAATTATGAACAAATAGCTTTAATTCAAACTGAAACAAGAATAGCTCCAGAGAAGTTTAACTATTCTATTACGTATGGACCTGCCATGTTGTCATGTTAGTGCATAGGAAGTTAATGCATAGAGTTGAGGCTTCTAACTTCTCAGAAGACGTTTTACTTTTCTGGGAATAAGGAGGTATGTATTAGGCATTTATGATAAAATAAAAACCAAACCAAACAAACAAAACAGAAAGACACAGAAAACACTACATGCTAGCAAAGACAGACAGTATTTCACAACTGTTTTTCTCATTATCTAACATAATATGAGACACATTAATGGAAAAAGTGAGTATGCATAAAATTATGGACTTCATACGCAACCCTACTTTTCTGCTTTTCTTGTACAACCATGGTGAAGCTAACAGTTTACACAAAAAAAAAAAAAAAAAAATCTTAGAGTTGGTAAAACCAAGACATTGTTGAGGAAAAAAAGCATCTAAGAATTAAAAGGTTATATCAGATCAGATAATAATCCAAATTATTTATGTGTATAACATAACTTTGTAGATATATTCCTTTGATCTTCTTTTGAATGCTTATCCTAAAAGACTGTGTAATATGTTCTAAGTCTAAAAAATTGGCATTTGTTGTTGTTATTATTATTCTGGTCATTCTCAGGGGATTGCTTTGGCAAAAGTCTAAGTTACTTTGATTAGGCAGAAAAAACATAGTTAAACGTTGGTATACTTACAAGGTGTCTGATATTTTCCTATTCCAGTTTATCACCCTATTAACCATCAGTCTCTACTGGTCATATTACATCAGTAATATGTGTTTCTAAGGGAAAGTTTCTCCAACATAAATAGATTTTGTTATTTTTTATAATACTATCAAACAAATGTAATTTAAATCACTCAAACCAGGCATAGCTGTAAATTTATCAGTGGGATAAAAATGGTAACTACCTTCTCAAATTACCTATTTAAATGCACATTATTCTTCTTCAAGTAGAAGTCTCAGGAGCACTTAGTACTAAACCTAATGCTTCTTAACTGAGCATGAGGATGCCTCCATGAAAGCAGAGTTAAGACAGGCTTAAACACTTGTGCAAAGCCTACCTTATAGTTTATTAAAAAAATTGCTGAAACACTCAGCAAACCCAAAGTTCTGTGTAATAAAGAAATGGTTCAAAGATTTTCCAGCCCCAGGGAACTTTTCTAATAATTTCATCTGAAGTTCTACATACTGCCTAAGAATTCAATTCATTACTTCCTGTATCAAGTCGTTGTCTTCCAATCAAGGTACAGAAATTTATCTTTTAGAAAGCCGCCTGTTCTCAGTTGAAAGGCTGGTTTCTGACACAGTATGCCCCATTCCTTAGTAAACTGTCCCAGGGTACAATTTCCCAACACGTCTGTTGACAAGTAAACAGTTTTGATGCAAGTCTCTCTGTCAACTGGGCTCTCTAAACCACAAATTGTGCCACTTTTTTTTCTGAACGCTTTCCATATAAGCTTCTTTTACTAAAGGTAATGCTACAAAACCACTTATAAAAAAAATCACATCAGTACATTGTTTGTTTACAACACACTTTCCAGAATATGTAAACAAAACAGTTTAGTATTGTTATGACATTTTTGATACATTATAACACTATTTTAGAAATTTTGATGCTATATGATTTTACTCCACATTAAGAATGAGTCAAAAGCCTTTATTTAGCTACACCAGTGAGAAAAGCTACATAATTAAATACAGTTGCTCTTTATCTCACTGATGAGCAAAAACAATTCTGATGCTGATAGTGAAGTCCTTATTTTTGTTTAAAAATGAATACCCGAGGTTTTTTTAAGTCCTAGTATGTGCTTGTATATGAAGTAGGCATTAATAGAGAATGGAATTTGTAAACAGAAATTAAAACCAAACACTCGATCAAACAAACCCCAGAGCCATCTGAAAGTGACTAGATTCTAAAAATGCCAAGATTTTCACAATGGCAGCTGCATGAACTCTTGGAATGGCGGAAGAGAAATTTGGAAAGACCATTTGTCACTAGAGAGATGGACATGTCTTCTATAAAAGGCTACTCTATTTATATGAAGATTTCATGCAAATATTGCATGCAGAATTATACTACATAAACAAAGACAAATCCAAAGTCAGAGAATCATATTTAAGATTGCCAGCGCATTTCTACGTCAGAGTAAGCTTCACATAAGCAAGAGTATCCCTTCTAAGACTAACTATAAAATTGGAGAAAATATAAAGATATATATTTTACACAGATATTCAGAAGCTGGCTTATTTTTCTGAAATGATATCAAGCATGAAAAGAATTTACATGCTCTAAAGGTTTTCTGTTTATTTCCAACTGTTTCAGATGAACTTAAGGAAATTAATATTCAATATTTTTCAGTACTATTCACTGGTGGTTCAGTTCAGCTCAGGAAGTATGGTCTGGATGAATGCACAGTGAGATGGATCATGAACTGGCTGGATGTCAGAGCTCAGAGGGTTGTGACAAAAGGTGCAGAGTCTGGTTGGAGGCCTTTAGTTAGTGGGGTTCCCCTGGGGTCAGTACTGGGTCCAGTCCTGTTCAACCTGTTCATCAGTGACCTGGTTGAAAAGACTGAGTGCACCCTCAGTAAGTTTGCTGATAATCCCAAACTGAGACGAGTGGTTGATACATCAGAAGGCTTAGCTGCAATTCAGTGAGACCTGGACAGGCTGGAGGACTTGGCAGAGAAGAGCCTAATGAAGTTCAACAAGGGCAAATGTAGGGTCCTGCAGCTGGGGAGGAATAACCCCAGGCACCAGTACAGGTTAGGGGCAGACCTGTTCGAAAGCAGCACTACAAGACTTGGGAGTTCTGGTTGTAAACAAGTTGACCACAGGTTGACCACAAGTGACTATGTGCCCTTGTGGCAAAGAAGGCCAGCAGTATCTTGGGGTGCATTAGGAAGCATGTGACCAGCAGGTCGAGGGCAACTATCCTCCCCCTCTACTCTGCCCTGGTGAGGCCACATCTGGAGTACCGTGCCCAGTTCTGGGCTCACCAGTTTAAGAAGGACAAGGAATTACTGGAGGGAGTCCAGCAGCGAGCTATGAAGATATCAGGGGCCTAGAGCACCTTTCTTATGAGGAGAGACTGAGAGAGCTGGGTGTGCTCAGCCTGGAGAAGAGAAGGCTGAGAGGGGATCTCATCAATGTTTATAAATAACTTGAGGGTGGATGTCAAGAAGACAAGATCAGACTCCTTTCAGTGGTGCCCAGTGATAGGATGAGGGGCAATGGGCACAGCCTGAAGCAAAAGAGGTTCCATCTGAATATGTGGAAAAACTTCTCTACCTAGAGGGTGACAGAGCAGTAGAACAGGCTGCCCAGAGAGGTTGTGGAATTTCCTTCTCTGGAGAAATTAAAGACCTGACTGGACACATTTCTGTGCAATCTACTCTAGTTGAACTTGCTTTGGCAGATGGGCTGGACTAGGTGATCTTCAAAGGCCGTTCCAACCACAACCATTCTGTGATTCTGTGATTCTATGTTTGTTAATAAAAAATATTCAAGTTTTGCTCTGAAGGCAGAATTAGTAGCTGTCCTCTAGAATTTTTTTATGGTGTTCTCTCATAAGATCTTAGACCTTTACTAATATTAATAAATATTAATATATACATATATACATAATAAATATTAATAAATACATCTTCAGAATAATCAAATGAGAGGAGTCAATATTGATGTCATGATACACAAAGGAAACTGAGGCAGAGAGATCACAGACAAAATTATGAAGTATCAGCTAATTTTGTGTGATCAGTTTTTGATGCCCAGGGGTTTACTTTTCATCATAATTAGAGCTGCACAGGTCTTTATAGGCTCAGAGCAAAGCTCTCACTAAACAGAGTTGTAGGTGAGAGGGCTCACATTTCTGCAACTAGTGTCTTCTACTTTCAACCAAAAGACAAGGAACACAGCATCAGTGACCCTTTGTCACACTTTGTGAAAAGTGTGATTAAATGACGAGTATTTAACTAAGTGGTATTCAGGACAGAAGCATATAAACATGCTGTATCAATGCCACTTAGGTTTTAAAGGAAACTTTAAGTGACTTTTTTTCAAGTTTTGGGGCTGGATTTCACATAAATGATATAAGTAATAAATTTTAAAATGTATTAAACATAAGTAAATCTGGAAGAAAACATCCGTGATTGCTTTGGTTGCCTTTTAATCATGGATGTTTTTCCTCTCAAAGCTTTCTAATCCCCAACCACTTTCAGAAGTTTTAGACAGCTGTTACATCTTTCAATTCAATCTGTCAATAATAACAACAAGAACAAACATCAACAACAAAAAAAAACAACAACAAAAAAACCCCACCCACCACTTCCTTTTCTTCCAACATGGGGCTAATTTTCTCCAGATTTATTCTCAGCTGAGGTCAAGATTCAGACTTATGTTTTAATAGGTACAGATGTCTTTGTTTTGCTCTAGGAAATTTAGAAATTGAACTTTTCTCCTCTGAAGTCCCTCCAAGGCTCTTAGATTATACTGTGTCTGCAAAAATCACAAAATTTATATAAATTTCATTTCATATAGACCTATTTGAAATCATTGTGGAAACTCTCATGTCATACTCAAATTCTTGTGCAATTGGATCCACAACAGTTCACTCTTTGCCCAAGTTGGTAATAGTAGTTCCATCCTTGAGTTGTAAAGGAAGGTAAGATTCCCTGGTAACTAAAGCAAAAATAAATGTGTTTTGTATTTGAAATTTTATTTGAAGACTACAGAAGATTTTTTTTATCCAATAGATTAAACAAATATTTTGTATACGAGATGAATAGATGTGATGAGGTGTCAGGTCTTTTAACTGAACAATTTAATTTCTGCAAATTTGGGTCAATGTTTGTGTATCATTTGCTGAATAATGTTCAAGAGCAATACATGAGTGCTATGTTTATACCTTTGAAACTTCATAATATTTCTATTAATTTGATAGGCATTTATAAGATCTTAGCTCCTCACAAGATAAAGTATTATTTAGTTGGATAAACAAGCATTTCCTAGTGTAAGACAAAAAAAAAAAAAAAATTGTGAGATTTTTTTTTTAATTTATGAGCTTTCTGCCTGATTTAAGACACACACCTTACTTGTGGATTCTGAATATATCATCACAGAGAAAAAAAGAGAAGGGATAAACCAGAGAGTAGGGCTGTACATGCAGTCACACTGTGCCTTCAACCGGTGTGCCTTTTACAGGTTGTAGAATAAACTTTATTATTTCATTTTTCCGACCTACCCTGTCTTTCACAGCTTTAAAGTTTTTACTGTTTTGTTTTCCATATCCTATATATCATTGTCCTATCCCATTTTGTTTTTGTAAAATTGCTACTATTGAAGAAATACGTACATGTCTACAAAATCTCTTCCTGTAACACAATCAGTGCATTAATTTTATAGACTTAAGCGTATATATGCCAATTAAAAGCAGGAGATACAAGACAGGTAGGAGAGGATCTGCAAAGCTAGAATCCTAAGAGGCAAGAATACCTGTAGAAAACTTTATTAAAAAAAAATAAAAGATAAAACAGTCCTGGAGATAGTTTTGTTTCCCATGAATCATGTTATGTTCAAAAGCTCAAGGACACAAGATTAGAGTACCTTTGCTTATAACTGAGCATGCTTCAGTTCTCTAAGTCATTGAAATATTAGACAGTCTATCCAATTTAAGTTTCTTATACACAACTCATAATACTAGAAAAAAAAAATGATACTGTCTGTTTCCTACTAAAAAGTGGCAGAAAATCTGGTGTGTTGAAGTATATTAGAGGAATATATTTAACATGTATTTTTAGATGACACATTTAATCATAAATAAAATAAACAATGACAGTTTTCAGAAATTAACTACACGTACATTAATTAACTGCAGAAGTATATTTTGATATAATTTATAAATAAAGCAGTATTCAACTTTCTAACTTCAGGGATTTTGTTGCTAAAGCTATCTGAAAAATGGTTAGGGTGGAAAATATCAAAGCAGTGATTTTTAGATATTATTTTTTAAAGATAATCAATAGACTGAAATAAACATTTTTCTTAATATCATGGTTTCCCATGAATATTACTTCGTATAAATGTGGAGGATAAATTCTTGACAATGACGCAATACTTAATAGTTGTTGATCAGTAACAGAGTGCTTGTTGTGATATAAGAACTGGAATCAGAACAGTATATAAACTAATACACACTGAGATTACCTCAGAAAACCTCATTAACCTCATGATCAGACGATAATCTGACAATCTCAGATAATGCATTCATAACAAAAATATGAATCTGAGGTCTTGCCGTCACTTAGAAATACACAATAAATTTGAGTTAGATGCAGTATCTGTTTCAGGTCCCTTAAAGTTATCAAAACAAAACTATAATTTTAACTGAAAGCATGGTAAAAAAGGACTTTTTGTACAATTAGATATTTAAAACGTTAATAGACGTGTGAAGACATTTTTGGAAATAAAATGGAAGGTAAGAGGATGGAGTTTTAAGCAACAGAAAGGAGCCAGGGACTGCTGATGTATTGGGAATCAGCAGGGAAACACCTGTGAAATGCCTCAAAAGAATTAGGGTGTGTAGGGTGATTCAGAATGATGCACATGGAGACACAGACAGAACAGCGAGAGCAAAGCCAAGTAGAGCTGAGCTGAGCCCTGTTGAATTAACAGTTCTCAATTTATAGGTTTACAGACAGGCCAAGAAGTCAGACAGGATGTTTTTTCAATAATTGTTATTCCAAACATAGCACACTCACCCTGTGACTGTTTTCAGTCACGTTCCCATGCATAGCCTGTGGGTGGCGTTCCAAGTTCCAAGCCCAACATTTATACGTCATACCTACATGACATGGTTTTCTCACCCAAGAGATCATTCTCACCAGACTGGACTATCACTCCTTACACTCATAAAAAACATACCTCTATATAACCTGTCCAAGGCCTTTTATGTTTTGACTACTTGCTGTAATTTAATCATGTTAGTATTACTTATCCAGATGGTCATGTTATCATTGATCTTCCTTCATCATTCAGGTGGCTGGAACCACATGTTCTGCTGTTCCCACAGGTGTGTTTCTCTAAAAAGGTGATACAGACAATAGCCCAGCTGAACTGCCTCTATACCAATGCATGCAGCACAGGTAACAAGCAGGAGGAGCTGGAAACCATTGCACAGGTAGAAAGCTCTGATCTAATTGCTATCACTGAAACATGGTGGGAGAAATCACATTACAAGCATTGCAATCTATGGCTATAAACTGTTTGAAAGGAACAGAAAAGGAAGCACGGGTGGGTGGGGGTTGTCCTCTATGTAAAATAATGGTATAGCTGCATGAAGCTATGTTTGAAAAACAATTATGAGCAGGTTTAGAGCCTATGGATAAAAAGTAGCATCCAAGACAACAAAGGAAACCACATGGCTGGTGTTTATTACAGGCCACTGGACCAAAGGGGGCTTGTTGATGAAGCATTCTTACTTCAACTACAAGAATTATCATGTTCATAGGCTCTGATCCCACTGGAGGACTCCAATCATTTTGACATTTGCAGTACAGAGAAAGTTGCAACTGGTTCATGAGACTCTTGGAGTGTGCTGAGGGTAATTTCTCAATCCAGGTGATAGGCAGAACAAGCATTACAGGACTTGTTGCTCACCAGGAGAGAAGAACTAATTACAGAGGTCAAAACTGGTGGCAACTTGGGCTGCAATGATCATGCCCTGGTGGAATTCAGAGTGTGTTGGCTTGACTGAAAATGGGTAAATTTTCTTCACGTAGAATAGAAACCTTTCTTTTTCATAGCTAGCATGGTCATTATTTGGACTTAATTTGAGAACAAGCAGATAACACCCCAGCACAGAGCTAATGTTTGTAATTGCTTTGGTTTGGGATCCAAGGACATTCTGAGCTCTCTGCACCCAGGTATGAGGCCGGGATGGGGCAGGGCTTGATTGACATCCAGACTGATCAATGAGAGTCTTCCATCCCATTAGAGTCATGCTCCAGATTTAAGAGTGGGATCTTTCGATTTCTCATCCTCTTTCTCTTTTGTTCTTCTTGCTCTCTCTTTGGGGGTAGCCAGATGAGTTTTGGTCAGGATATTTAGCCCAGCCTTTTGCCATTTTGCAGAGGTCTCTGGGCCTTTCTGCCTTTTACAGATATCAGCTACCTGGACTTCTATAATGCCTTTGATTTGGTTCCTCACAACATACTTGTCACTAAATTGGAGTTATACGGGTTTGATGGATGAACTGTTAAGTTGATTAGGAACTGGCTGAATGGCTGCATCCAAAGATTTGCTGTCAGTTTTCAATGTCCAAGTGGAAACCAGTAATGAGTGGTAGAATTTTGTATCTGTCATTTCCTTTGTTCATGCATTCCCGTATTCACCTCTATGATGATTAAAACAACCAACCAACCAACCAACCAAACAAACAACATAATGAATACTTTGAGAAGGATTAATAAACTTCAGAATTTCCAGAAATAATTATTCTTATATGTGGCACTCATGGAGGCCCTCAATCTTTCTGAAAGAGTTCAACTGAATGTGTAATTAGTTGTTTTACAGATGTCACCTTCTTTTTTCCTGAAGTTCCATCAGACAATAACCTGTTTCCATACAAGGGCTTTTAAATATAAATAATTTAAATATCAGTCCTAAAAGAATTAATTCCAGTACCTATTCTCTCCTCTCTGTTTTCCCTCTTGTTCCGATCCCATATGATTTTCTTACCACAATTTTAGTTTTGCTCATATTTAATTTTATTTTTCTTCACTCTTTTAGGTACAAGTGCCCAGAGAAGTGAAAATTATACAAATTCTTGTGTAATGGCACAATTATTTTATTTCTCTTGCAACATAAGTAAGAATTTTAGGTCTTGATGTACTTCTTTCACCTAGTGTATATATTGCTGAATGTGTATGTTGTGTTCTCACAATTACGTAAATGAGTCTATATGAAATGTTAAGCCAGAAAATAATCATTTGGGGGTTCAGATGAGGTCTACAGCAAAGTTGGCTTGTCCTTTGCAAGTTTTAGTAAAAATAAGTACACCACTAATCTGAAGTGTAAGTTGATTCAACCACAGAGTTTTAAATGCAGAAATAGCACTTGTTGGCATAATTCCGGTAAAAACTTATTATAAAAAGTCCATAGCAATAGTTCCTTTAAACAAATAATTAGCATATAACAGAAGAAGCATATGAAAATGTCAGAATCTTTTCTTTCCTTTAATCCCGTTAAACAGAAAAGACATTATTTCTTTCTCTCTATTGAGAGTTAAGTATTTTGGGCCATAGGACACCTAAGCCTTGTCCTCCTCACAGTGAAGAGGTGCATACTCTCAAATTTCTGATTCATTAGTTGTCCAGAAAGAGAGATCCTGTAGAAAACACCATGATTTCCCAGAACATGTGTCTGGGTTCTCCCAAAGACAAAACCAAAACCAACTAACCAAAAAAAAAACCACCAGGATGGACGAAAGTCCATCCACAGTACAAAATTGAGAGGCATGGCAGGAATTTTTTCTTTCTCACAGTGTAGATGTCACAAATTCTTCCATATATGTTACATGAACTTTCATGTTTACACATAAAACATCTCATTTTTGATTAGTCCTAATTTGCAAATGCAGAAAAAACTAATATGGGATCAGAACAAGCAATTTTTATTGACATGGTGAACTCTCTCACAATAAATTTGGCACTTTGAATCAAAAATGTATTCAAGAAAATTAAAAAAATCCTGAAGTCTAAAATTAAGAATGGTTGTTCATGCACTGATTTTGAACAGGACAGCATGACAATATTTTCTTGTATCTTAAATCAGAAATTCAAGTTGCAAAGAACTCTCACTTTGGAGAGGATGAAATCTCAACCTGAAGAAAATTACAATAGCAATTTTTACATTTTAATTCCTATATCATTTCAGGTTTATTTTCATTTTATACCAGCAATGCTACACTGTGGGAAACATTATGCTCAGATTAAAGAAAAAGGTCAAGGAATTTAACTGCTTCAACTCGGAAAAATTTTGACATTTATATAGCAGCAATGAATGTTTTAGAATTGAATTTTCCGCAAAGTGTTAAATGTATGCCTACATTGTAAGTTTCCTGTGTATCTATAATGAATTTCAGGTATAATAAATTGGTATTTGGATGCTGATGGATAAGTACAGAAATTACCATTAAAAAAAAAAAGGTTTTTTTATTTTTAAACATAGCTTTTTAAAAATATTTAGTTACATATACCTATGTACTTAGCATTTGTAAAAATGTACTTGAATCTAACAGCAATGAGTTTATAGTAATAGTTATTTAATCCTATCTGTGCTCAGTTCATCAAGTTTATTTTACTTCTGTTTATTTTACAGGATCTTTCGCGACTATGTTGGTGCATGTTTTAATGCAAGAGATTTATCATACTGGTATGTATACTGTGATTAATATGTTCATATGTAGATGATAATGCTTTTGTCAAAAATTATTTCACGACTTATTCAGGCAAAGGATATTCACAATTAGCATGAATTACAAGATAAAACCATGTGTTACACTAGTGTTAAATAAAAGAGTTACCATCTTTCTAGCCAGAGTTACCACTAGCAAAGGCTAAATGTGTTGTTAGAAAATAAATTCTGCATCACATGAAGTAATTGAACAATTGCATGTGGAATGATGACTAATGATGTCAAAACCTGATAGAAATGGCAGGGCACAAAACCATAGCATTTCTTTGAAAAGGCTTTCATTTGGATCAGTTGCAATGAAAGATAACTCAGTAACTCCCATATAGTTATTAAAAGAAAAACAAGAAAACAAACAAGCTTTTTTTTATGCATGAATTAGAAGAATTTCTACATTTAAACTTTTTCTACTTCCATACCAACTTGAGACAAAACTGAAGCAGACACTCCCTGTAGTGCAGTGTTTCGCAGTTTTACTTTTGATCCATTTCCACCTGCTGCTAAATATATCTCACAGGTACTGGACAGGAACACTTACTGTCACAGACAGCAAATTCAATTTCAAGAACATTGTTGCCGCAACAATGGGGAGCAGAACAGCACATAGGAATAGGAAATTCAATTGTTAGACATTTTCTCTTCTTCAAGAGAAAATTTGCTATATCCTTTGTTGAGTTATTCACAGGTATACTCTATTATACATAATATAAATACTATGGTTGTTATTCATAACTTTTGTCTATGTAATCTAGGAAAATTTTAAAGGACATTATGATATTTAATCTAGTGTCATAAATGAGGACTAAGTATGAGCCAAAACACTAAGCTGCAGCTCCTGAATCTTATGATTCAGAAAAGGGATTGCTGCTCAATAGGGAATGCTGATATATTGCAGAAAATAACATGAATTCGATAGCTACCATTCTCCAAAGAAGTCAGAAGTTTCTTCTAAGAAAACAGAGCTGTGAGCTGTCTTATTGTTGTGATTAATTAGAAGGGCACAATAAACACAAGGAAAGATGGTCAACGTGATGGAAATAGCAGAAAATTTGTGTATAACACCTAACAATGCAAACCCAAAAATGCACTTAATACTTTTTTAACCATTATGCTGAGCCATGGGACTGTACTTTGATGACTTTTAAAATGTCATTCAGTAAAAGACAAGACCCATTGAGGGATCTATGCATGGCAGTGAGGGAGAAAAGACTAGTGTAAATTTTTTCTTTTAGATTAACGCATAAGAGTTTGAAGGATGCAGGGAATACTCTTCAGTACTGAAGGGAAGAAACGTCTAAGACAAGCATTAGAATTTTTCACTGAAGAAAAAAAAAAAAAAGAAAATGGTTAATTTATTAGGAACTCCGAAACAGATTAGAAAGAAAGGCATGAGAAACAGTATTAAGCTGCCAGCTCATGATTCTTAGGAGTTAAGGCAGAATGGTGAAAAGAAATAGAGAAAAGGCAAAAGAGCTTATTGTAAAAAAGATGTACATACTCCTAAGATGAAAGATTGGATGTCCTGGAAGAAGCTGCAAAGGTCTTCTCTAGTGGAAGGAAAAGCAGGAACTAAGACATCAGAGGTGGAAATGATCAGCACAAAAATGATCCCTCAAGATTCAGGGAAGACATGAAGGAGAGGTAAGACCTGAACAACGAGGAGAGACCCTACATGATAAAACTGAAAAGAGATTAGAAGGGAAGCAGCACTTTTCTTCTATTTGTGTGAAAAAGCTTTCAAAAATTAACCTGCTGACTTAAACGTTTGTGCAAGCAGCTTAATTACCCCACCTACTAACTGAAAAAAAGTGAAAAATTTGATTGTGGAAGGTCAAAACTAGACATGAGGAAAACAATTTCTATCGTTATTTATTTGTACTTAATGTGAAGTTTGAAAGAAAATCTTCCAAAAGAAGTTTAAATTTCTATAATATGAATATGATACAGGGAGAGTTAATGTTGTATGCAAAGTTAAGGATAACAAGGCTACATTAATACCATAATACCATTAATACCTGATACCATGAAAGTAGACTAGAAAACCGTAAGAGAGCCTGCAGGTAACTGAACCTAATTAACTGCTACTGTAAGGACTCAATACTAAATATTAGCCCTTATTTATTTAGTACATATAATACAAAATCAAATTTATCAGGTTGTTCACACAGTTTTTATGAATGTATCAATTTTCTTACAGTACTGTAAAATAATTACAATGTCAGTTGTAAGAATCCGTGACAAGAACAACGTTTAAGAAATTATTTCTGCTGTATTCTTCCATATGAGTAAATTTCTAGACAAGTTGCCTAGAGAATTTCTTTCATTTTTGAAATTTTGACAGAAAGTCTACAAGCCAACCCCTTTACCCAATCAGCCAAGAGGGATAGAGGCAGGAAATAATTCAGAGGCATAGTCATTAACTGTTTTGTTGATGTTAAAGCAGCTAGTTGGCCAAGTTGACGTTTCAAATCATATTATATTCACTAACTGTAAGTATAAATTATTACGAAATACTAAATATTACAATTTAAATAACAAAAATACAAATACCATCTCTTTGTAAATGCATCATCACATTTAGAAAGGAACATCAGGTTTTCATACTTGCCAGATGACCTCAACCACAGAGAAATTAAGAGAAGGACCTCAACTGCTATAAAACACATTTTTACCATTATAAACAGAACAAAGAACCAAGAACAACTAAATCATGTATTTTGAAAGGTTGTGAAATAATTTTAGAATAACAATAGATGATTTTCATTTGATCTTCTCCATCTCATGAAGCTAAGCCAAATTACAGTCTCAATTAAGTGAGACAGAAAGCATATGTGTATTCCAAAAGCATCAGTAATTGTAACAAGCTATGTTACAAACTATTGTTTCATTAAGGTCAATGAGACTGCTCATATATTTGAAGTGTTGAAAATGCGTACATTTTTTTTTCTGATTTTGTAAAAATATGAAAGACATTTCAGCAGATATAAGGATATTGCAACCTTAATTTATTAAGCAACGATAAAAAAGCATAGAAAGGTTGGAAATAGGAAATAATGTTTGAATTGAATTTATTTTCTTTTTCTTTTTCTTTTTCTTTTTCTTTTTCTTTTTCTTTTTCTTTTTCTTTTTCTTTTTCTTTTTCTTTTTCTTTTTCTTTTTCTTTTTCTTTTTCTTTTTCTTTTTTTTTCTCTTTTTCTTTTTTTTCTTTTTCTTTTTCTTTTTCTTTTTCTTTTTCTTTTTCTTTTTCTTTTTCTTTTTCTTTTTCTTTTTCTTTTTCTTTTTCTTTTTCTTTTTCTTTTTCTTTTTCTTTTTCTTTTTCTTTTTTTCCTTTTCCTTTTTCTTTTTCTTTTTCTTTTCCTTTTCCTTTTCCTTTTCCTTTTCCCTTTCCTTTTTCCTTTTCCTTTTCTTTTTCCTTTTCTTTTTCTTTTTTCTTCTCCTTCTCCTTCTTTTTTTTTTTTTTAATTTTGTTTTCCTTTTCCTGTTCTATTTTTGTTTTCTTTTTTCTTTAACATGTACCATTCTTAAAGAAAGGCATTTTCACCTGTTTATATTAATCAGAAAAAAAAACTTTCCATCATTGCTTACATATTTTTTGCTTCACGACTTGAGTATACTTAGTGAAAATAGTTCCCTGTTCATTAAAAGTCCTGATTTGGTTTATAGCCATTATTTACTATCCAACTTAATCTTCTTACAGATTTAAGTTCTTCCTTGTGATATTTTTAGGTTTTAGCTTTTGCTCTTCATTGAATTTCTCAAACATCTCAAACAAAACTCAGCTTTGGCTTTTATCCAGTCTTGATCCCAGAGATTCAATACCATGTTAATGACAAATAGTTGAGAGCTTCAGTGATGCACACATGCGTATCAAAGATAAACATCCTCTTAAATAGTCCCATTAAAAGCTAGTATAATTCTGTTGAGCTCTCCTATTCTAATATAATAATAATAATAATCACAACAACAACAACAATAACAACAACAACAACAATAATAATAATAATAGAGATGTATGAGCTTTTTAAAGTATTATTTGTCCTCCATTGTTCTACACATATGGAAGACAAACTCTTGGTCACCAGCTGTGTGTTTTATTTGGTAACCATGCATTCCTTGCTTTTAGGTGCACTTCAGCTTTTAGAAGTTGATGTCTGTTAAGTCCCACTTATCCTTAGACTTTACAGTATTAGGTATTAAATACTAAATACAAAGTGACTTTTAACTCAGAAGATTACTAATTAAATGAGGTTCTTTCACAGTAAGATGGAGTTTACAGTCTTATAAAACTGTGATATTTGGAGGTTATAATATTTTCTTACAGAAATAGTCAACATCTGTAAAAAGAGGAAGAAAGGTTAATGGAAAGAACTTTTTAAGGGAAGCCTAGTAGTGAAACATATCTTGGACGGGAATCCTTATTATAAAATATTGTCATTTTTACAGCTTTGTCTTTATTGGAAAAAAAAAATCTCCAAGCAAAACATTAAACATTAAATTAACTAACAACACTGCCTTGTAAGAGATTAATTGTCCCTAGATTAAAAAGCTTTGCAAGTGGAGCAGATGTGCACATTGTCAAGAAGTGAACTCTTAAAATTCAGAGTTTCATATAGGGATTTTACTCTCTTTTCCAAACCTTACAGCACAGTACAGCTACAGAGACTGTCCTCAAAGAAACATGGATCTCTTATATAAGAACTGCATTAAATATATCTCATTCATTGTACAACAAGACAACGTGTGTCTGCACACATGGAGATTTTTTTTCTTTGCTTATCTTTTCATCATCAAACACTGTGGTAATTTCAACTAGTTTGAAGACTTGA
The DNA here is from genome assembly GCF_036013475.1 of Columba livia. Taxonomy (NCBI): domain Eukaryota; kingdom Metazoa; phylum Chordata; class Aves; order Columbiformes; family Columbidae; genus Columba; species Columba livia. Next base: position 61,629,354 of record NC_088642.1, read on the forward strand.
GGGTAAGGAAGAAAGTGTTGAATAAACTAAGGTGCAGTATAATTTTATCAACATCTTTTAAAAATAAAAAGTAAATGTTATAAAGTAATGGGTTTTAAAATACTCAGTCTTCTTACTAACATATAAAAGACATCCTGAAAAAGAAAATTCAAATTACATGTACCTTAAAAATATATTAGTTATATGGAACGGAGGTTTAGGAATGAACGTATTATATTAGATAAACCTTTCATATGATTCCTTTCCTGTATCCATTCATCTACTAAGTCTTTTCAAATAAACTTTGCATATACTGACATCTACAACTTTCAACCAATGGCTTTGTGACAGAGCTGTAAGTACTTTTGTAGTGAGTCAAGGAAAGCAGAGACCATTTGCAGGAACCAAGGATTATGGCACAGCTGCAAACACGTACAACATCAACATTCATACAGTAAAATGGATGATGATAAAAAACATACACCTGAGGGGAATACATTATCTGAAGCTAGCATAAGCAGCGTAAATGCTTCATTACCACGGAAATGGTGCACAGGACATGAGAGCAGAGAAATTCAGTTGAGACAGGTCATTTTAATTTTTATTGATAATATGATCACAGGTGTGCTTTTAATCATTTCACCACTTCAGGTTTCTCATCAACTGTCACTAATAATTTCATACTTCAAGCATGGTGCCCTTGTGACATTAGAAATAAAACCTAGGGTAGCTTGCAACCCGGCTGACTGTCAAGCCACTCCCTCTGTCAGGCCACAACTCCAGAAAGCCTATTTGTTTAGTAAATTAGAGGTCACCCAACCTCTCCATAATGTCCTGTGGCACTTGTGTTTTCTGCAAAGTGTGGCTGATTTAATCTATATAGGCAAAAGTTTTGACAATGTCCACCCAAAGAAACAGTGCCTTGTGGCTGAATATGAGGTGGCAAAGAGGCAGGACAGGATTCAAAAGGACCATGAAGGATACAGGATCAAAAAGCTCAGAACATTTAGGGACATATCACTAAACTGAAAACCAGGACAGTCCTAATCCATAAGGCCTCCTGGCTCCCAGACTGTTTGTGCTTTAAATTTAAGAAAATCACAATTGAATCTGTTGTATTGCATGCTCCAGTTCAACTCTAACAACACTGCAGTGTCTGAGGTCTGTTTGTAGTCAAGAATGTATGATTCAGAAAGATGTATTCACAATATTAAATAAATACCATATTGTGAGAACACAAGCAAAAAACATTGGAACTGAAAAAGCGACTCATGCTCAGCTTCACATTCTACTTAGAAAATCAATCATACATATGTATGCATAATGGCTTTAACCAGAAACTCCACATCTCCCTTCTTCCCACTGTGTACTTAAGTCCTAGAGTGAGGTGTATGACAACCCTGAAGCACTCCACCCCATCCTTAGCAGAACAAAGGACCATGTTATGCTTGAAAAATCTAGGTTTTGCTACTTTGGAAGGAAAAGATAGATGGCTGTAGAGGCAGACACCTCATCTTTCCCAAGGTTTTGTCATTGGCAGAAAATACAGATGTCTGTGGAGACAGACACCTTGTAAGATAAAGGCAATCAACAGTGTTGCTGTGAAGGCCTCATGGCCTAATTGGGATGACAGAGATGAACCATCAGTTGGACAACCAATTATCAGAAGAAACCATGAACCAACAGCTAGCCCTGACAGGCAAAACAACTTGCTTCTGGTCAGTGCCATGAATTTTCCCCTAGTTTGAGGACCCCAGACCCATTTCCAGAAGAGTCTTCCTAATTAGCACGAAGAATGAACAGAGGGAGGAGATGAACTGCCCACTTGTAAATGAACTGAGTTATAAAATGATCCTGTGCGTGGCATCAATTGTAGCAGGTATATGCTGCACAGTGTGACCGAAGTCCTCAATGCAACCACCCTCCCTCCATAGTACATCGCTGGACCTATGGAGTGGTTATTTCTTTCTCTCTCTCTGATATCTTAATTTCTCTTCTCTCTTTTTTTTCTTCTTTTTCTTGAACTTATAAAAGTAACATCATTGTAAGTTCTGCTACTAAAGTCTTGTTAAGTTTTGCATTATAGCTACTAATTGTTGCCAATTCACCATTTTTAGCAGAACTTTTGCTGTCAATGCATTGATAAGTTTTGTGATATTATACTTTTGCCAAGTCACTAATAGCTGTAATTTGTATTCCACCACATGCTTTTAGTAAATTCATAATTGAATTGGACCTCTGCAGTAATTGTCTGTCATTGACTTTGCATTACTGTGCAAAAATACCTAGAATTAACTCAGACCTGATGTAATCTGTTGGGTCAGGGCATGTGTCGCATTCAGAGTTCACTCATCACTCATACCATCTGTTGGGACCGGACAAGGGGTTAGACAAAACGTAAGTACTGTGAAAAAGTCTTATACCTTTTTGTTGTTGTTTGTTTGCTTGTTTGTGGTTGGTTTGCTTGTTTGTTTGTATCCCAAAATTCATGCCACCATTAAGATATATATGGAGTTCTTGAAAACAAATACTTTGGGCAAAGTTAAAGTACAAATTTTGTCTGTGTCTACTGATAAGAGGTATCAAATAAGATATTTCACTATATTTACTAAAATTCAGATGTCATATAGTGTTAAATTGCTCATTTTAAGGTATATTTCCTACATAAATTTATGACCTTTACAACTAACTTAATGAGGACTGCATTGACACTAATATTAACCTTAATAATAATATTTTGCATGGAGTATATTTTTTCCACCCAGAATGTGAGGAAATATTTTTAAAACAATATTGTAAAAGGAAAGGGAAGGGAAGGGAAGGGAAGGGAAGGGAAGGGAAGGGAAGGGAAGGGAAGGGAAGGGAAGGGAAGGGAAGGGAAGGGAAGGGAAGGGAAGGGAAGGGAAGGGAAGGGAAGGGAAGGGAAGGGAAGGGAAGGGAAGGGAAGGGAAGGGAAGGGAAGGGAAGGGAGTTATCCAGTTTATATTAACTAGTAATTCCACATTAAATGACATACAGAAAACATGTTCAAAACCATACTCCTTTCAGCAGGGCTTTCTTTATTACAAATCTTTAGAGGTTAAGAATATGGTTTAACATGGAGAAATGCCTTTTAATCTTACAAGATTGCAATACTAAAATATACTCATAACTTTATGGCATTTTTTTAGCATGTGAACTGCGATAAAAAATAACAAAAGAGCTCTTGGAAGCCTCCAATAAATTTCTAATATGAAACAGAGTTTTTCTATGTGAATGACAATTAGAATAAAATAACTGATATTCTATTATACTGTAATGAATTTAGTATTGTTTACTTTACTAATGTTGCACTGGGGCCACTAATACCCAGGAGTAAAATACATCTTCTATTAGTAGAAAGTGGTTTGATATGTTATTAATAACATATGTGAGCACCTCTGCTTTCCTTAATTCTCTTTACTGTTTTGTCTCATTTGTTTTGAAACAGTTTTTTGTTGTGTATGTATGTCATCTTCATACAACCACAGCAGGAATCTGATAATTAAATGTTATTGCCATTGTACTAATTTAAAAGATCTGGAAAGAAAATGATCAGCTTTCCTAGTAGTTGCAACTATTCCTCAGTAACAGATGTAATGACATCAGAGATAACAGGCTAGTACAATTTTTATTTTCTTAAAATATTTTACTTTAAGATGACAGTTACAAAAATGGGAGCAGGAGGATTTAAACAATTCCATTTCAGAATATTCAGATATTTTCAATGTGCTGAAAGTTATTTCCCATGGGAGAAGGATGAACAGAAGGAAGCTATTCTTTTCTGCTTCCTTTTTGCTTCGCACAGGTGTCAACCAAAGTAACAACACAGTGAACAGAAGGGATAAAATCTTGGCTTCACTGAAGTAAATGGCAAATTTCCCATTGACTTTAACGGGTCAGGATTTTTCTAAATCTCTCTTTAAAATCACAGTTGCCAGAGTGTGAGACCATACTGCCAGAGTGTGAGTCTAATTTCTCCTCTGGTGGGAGATGAAGGCAGATTGGATGTACATGGTAGTCAGAGCAGAACATTGAACACTGCTGCTTCATGGCAAGGTTTATATGCTGTAGAGTTCAGAGATCTTCCTACCCAAACCAATGCATAATTTGCTTCTTTCATTTGACATTGTCTCATAAATAAAATATAAGAGGATGATGAATTATAGTTTGTAAACTCTAGAGCCAAATAATCATCGTTGATTGCTAATAAACTACAATGAAAACTAATTTGTACAAAACAGAAGTTGTACTGCAGCAATAAATATCTAGGAGGGCAATGTATATTAATAATAATTGTTATGTTGGTTCTTTGAATATTAATTTCTATTTGCATAGCTGTTGGCTAGAAACCAATGGGAAAATATTTCTTCAATAACTTGAAACAAATCAGTCTGTCAGCAGCTCTCTCTTCTGCCATATCTCAAGTTCAAAACAATTCCATCTTGCCATAATAAATCATGCTGCTTGACAAATGCAGAAGACTGAAAGTTAAAATTAAATACATTCTTACAAAAATTTTAAAGTACATTGTGATATACATTTAAAAGAGGTATTACATCAACACTGAGAAACTAAGGGGTATTTTTGTTTGCTTGTTTTTTTGTTTGTTTGGGGTTTTTTTTAATGTTCATTGCTTCCAGAAAGTTATTTCTCCAATTTAGCAAGGTAATTCTAGTGATATTGATATTAGAAGCTCTGTAAAATGGTGTAGTTTCTGGCAGCTATGAAGGGCAGACCCTCTATAGTTAATCCCATTGTCAAAGCTGTTGAAGCATGCTTTGCACACACAAAATTACTATTGCTGATCCAAATTCTATAGTAATTACAGTATTAGATTAAATGAGAACATGCTAACACATGATCTAAGAATCCTCTGGCAGTACCAAGATAAGTACAATAGCTGTGCACAGCTGTCTAAGCCTTTTAAGACAGTCTCCAAGATTCCACTACATAAGTAGCAAAAGATAGCTTTTAGACTCCTTTTTTAATTCCTAATAAAATAGTTGCACATTTTGTGGCTGACTGTATTTATTTGTGTTTGCTGGTATTTTGAGCCATGGCCTGAGGTCAGGTATTAAGACACAATACACAAAAATTTTTCTCTTCCTTACTTGCACAACAGAGATCCAGCTGAGGAAATTCAAAGCAAGAGTGTTGCTATTTTCTGTTACATTTTTAAAAAAATTATGAATCCCTGATTACCTTCCCTTTCTCAGCTCCAATATTTTATGTTTTCAACGACCTACTGGTCCAGTGCAGTTTACAATGGGCAACCAAAAACCTCAGAGGCACATGTTTCCTTCTCCTTTCACTTGGAACTTTCTGTGTTTACTAGAATCTAACCTTGTAGGATGGCCAGGATGAATAAAAGTAAATCATACACTATCAAGAATAAATATGATTCAGTTTAAATGCTAGTAATTTTTAATTTCTGTAGATTGGCCTAAAAAATGAGTATGACCTGTCATAAACAACCTTATTAAGACCATATGCTTTTCCAAAATCTTTACTGTTATCCTGCAATAAAACAAAGATGTCCCTGCTCACCTTTCACCAAGAGCCCCCCAAAGGAATGGATATTCATTTAGCATTTATAATCAATGTAACTGTCATAGAAAAAAAAAAAAAAAAATACCTTGTATTACCCAGCTTACTTGCAGACCAACAGAACCTGTAATATAAGAAAAAAGAAAAGTCTACACATTTAGTCATTGAATACATATCTGTGTATACACACATATATACAAAAAGAAGACTCCTTTAGAACTTGCATGTGTGCTTTCTGATAGTGTAACTATAGGTACAAAAGCAACTGAGCAGTTAAGTATTTCTCTCTTCATGTCCTGAAAAATGTTCACAAATTGTAGCAAGTAACATACTGACCTTAAACATATATTGTCAGATTCAGCTAATTACTCAGTTGTTCTAGGCTGGCAATGAACGGCCTCTCTTTCTGAGAAGTGGTGAATGTTTTAGCAGTCAAATTGCTTTGGTTTTCATTTTGTAATATGTTTCAAAGTATCACTGTAAAATGTAAATGTCTTGAGTTGCCCCTATCCTAAATGGAAAAAAAATTCCCTCCCTCCAAAAAGGCTAACAACAAAGCATCACATCCATGAAACTTATACTTTTTTCCTGGCCTTGACAAGACCTAATCACAGTATAGAAGAGAAAAAGAACTGAAACAAAACAATGGAAGACTACTTTTCCTAACCAAAAGAGCTCTTGTTCCACTTGCACCTTTCATAAAGTGGACTTATTTTAACATTTCTTGATTTTTTTTTTTCTCAGATCAAACCATGTATGACTTCAGCCTTTGTGTAAGAAAGTACACTTTCCAAATTCGAAGCAAATATGATGGTCGTAAGGTTTCTAAACATAATAGTCAAAACTATATGTTTATATCAGTCCCTTTAAGAGGTCTACTGTATTTTGTTTCCACTTTCTAATTTTAACAATGACAACATTTGTATTAAAAACAAAAACAAACAAGACAAAAAAAGACCAACAAAAATGAACAACAAAAAAACACACAAAAAACCCCAAAATCAACCTGCCAAAAAACCAAAGAACTTTTCTGAACCTAAAATAGTAGCACAAGAAATAAGAGTCTCTTTTCTGATGGCAATTGAGTTGCCTACAACAAGACTAATTATGACCTCAAATTAGTGATCACGTATTTACCATGCAAGAGACTGACAACCATCATCTAAAATAAGAAGATATCCAGTCTCTGATTTACTTCTCGTTACATAGCAACACAGAGAATGGCTAAAGGCTTTGAAGATACACAGTGAAATATAAGATTCAACAAGGAACTAAAACTTCTATAAAACAAAGTATATGACATCTACTGACAAAAAAAAATATAAATGCCAGGGTCTGTCTTAGTACAATAAATTCAGCATATGTGATCCAACATTTGTACTTCCACCTCCCTGTGCAAGACCAAGGGAAATGTCTCCTGAAACATATTGTTTCTTGCAGAACATACTACAGTTACTACACACACACAATAAAAACAAATAAAAAGGCACATCCATGATTCAGACCACAGAAAAGAGGACTGTTTTCTAGAACCTTCATTACAAAATACAGACAAGTAAATCCAAAGTGTTTAATAATTAATAAACAAAAGACCAAAAAGCAAAGAGAGAATCTAAAGATGGTGTCATAGTGCCAGGATTCTACAGGAAAATAGGTTTGCAGAGTTAATTATTGCTTTCTCATAGACTATGTCCATTGTGTTATTTAAATCTCTTATTCTTTATCTAGACAATAGAAAGACACTTGGTACATGAGGCAGGTCAAAGGAATACAAGCAATACAGGCACAAAGAACTGCAAAGGTCTGCAGTCCTTGCAAGTCTTTTGCCCACGAATCATATGCGAGAATTATTACACTCTGCTTTTGAGAACAGGACAGAAAACAAAGTCTTGACTGCCTAATAAGAAAGGAAAAACTCCATATAGATAGCCTTTAGAGGTTTAGATAGAGGGTGCTTGTCTCCAATGTTTTCTTGTAGCATGACTTTAGGAATACTCATACCTGCGTCCTACAAATTATTAGCTGATAAACATTATTTTCATGTATTCACACATACCCACACACACAGCATCTAAGGCAACTGTGATTTACTGCTCAGAGTCAGGATCTGAATGCATGAAAAATGTGTGCATACAGAAAGATCCAGAAAGAATTTCAATGAGTTTGGTAACACAGTGCAGTGCGTGTCCAATAGGGAGAAAGTGAACCATAGACCTCATAATGTATACTTGTGTTAGTTACGAAAGTAATTTTCTCATGCAGTCCCAATCAGAAACATACAGACAAAGAAAATTAAAGATTCTGAAAAGAAAAAGCCTCATGTAAGTGCCATCGCATTGAACAGTTGGTGGAAAAGCACAACTCCACAACATCTGCTTCAACTCTACAAATAAAATTAATTTAAATTAAGTACATAAATAACTTGCTATGCACATATCAACATAATCAATAAGCAACAGACTCCTAATCACAACTGCCATTAAGATTTGTAGTGAAAGATAAGAATAAAGAGATAATTGCAATCAGAAAACATGCTGAGTAGAAATAAATTACAGAGGATTTTAAAGAGTGTTAAAGAAAATAAATATTCAGTGGAAGTTTACTGTAGCATATGAAAAGCTCAGAAAACATAAAGCTAAACTACATCTTCCTCTCTGTATCACCTTATCTCTTACTGCTTTTCTAAAGTGTGAAACTCAATTCATTTTCCCTTGCTGACTTTCTTTATAGCTTGAAACTAATGTAGAACTAAACCTGCCTGGACCTAAACCTGCCATCAGCTTCAGATAGTTTTTGAAAGAGAACATAAACTCTAAAGATGTATAAGGCTTTTTTTTTTTTTTTATTCCATGCTACCATATCATCACTGGTAGTTCTATCCCAGAGGATGTGTTTTCTTGCAACATTTCAAACTTCTTGCACACTACTTCGCTATTCACTCTTTTGCTCTATTTTTGCTTTGAAAGAACTTTCTGCACTTGCTAAGAACATCCTTGTTGCTTGTTTCTTTTTGTCTTCTTTCCACCTGAAGTCCTCAGTTTGATTCCCTTTAGATTTTGATATTCTTTTTTCTATGCCCATACTCTTCTCAGATATATACTTCCAGACTCTAGCTGAAAACGCCCTTCCCCAAAGCCACCTTTACCTTGATCTCCTCTTCTGGTATTTCTCTTTAAATTCTGTGATGGAGTGTGGACTTGTGGTATTCTTAAAGGGTATTCTATAGCAGAAAACCATCATGTACAAAAAAAAAAAAAAAGGGCAAGTTCCTCAAATTTCAGGAGATGCAGCAATATTCCTAACTGATTGCCAGTTTTTGCTTGTCTTCCTCTTATTCTTTACACTGATTTAATCTATGGTGAATAAACTAATTGCCGTGTTTCTCTTCCCCTTGTGAGTCTCACATGTTAATGCTGATTGTCTCCTTCCTGTGGCCTTCTATCTCCTTCCTGCTCTAGACAATGCTATATTTCTTCTGTATTAGCCTTAATGTTTCTCTGTTCCACCAAATTATAAGCCACATATTTAGCTTCCTGCATCTCAGAAATTACAAGTTTGTCACTGCTGTTATTTAATTCACTGTTTTTCTTAATGGTCATGAGTGTCTTTTCTTGAATTCCTTCTCTACACTGTCCTTCACCAGGATACCAGTTGAGGGTAACAGAGGAAAGGCATTGATGAAAATGAATCTTTTCCAGCAGTCATCCTTAATTAACAAAAGAGAAAGAGAGTAGCCATGCACTTTCTCCCCAACACAGCCCAAATTCATGTTTCCTCAGTTTTCCCTTCTTCTGTAATAGCAATATGGGAAGGTTGTGTTAAGTATATGACTTAGTCAGAATGGCATATATCTCAATGTCAAAATGACGCTGCACACAGTTCTTTGCCTAGTTGAAGACCTTTCCAAAATTATAGGACTTCCTTTCAACAAAGTAGTTCTGCTGTTCACAAGTTACCTCAAATGTCAAAAAAAATGTTCTTGATGTACCCTAAATTCTTAAAGCAGCTCAGGGAATTCTAATTCCAAGAGAAAATGGGATAGGTTCCTCTAATGATTTCTGCTTGAAAATACAGTGACTTGTGACATAAGCAATTGGGGTGAAATTCTTCCCTCGATGACTTATTGCTCAGGGATTCTAATGACTTCAGCATAAAACATGGCTGAGCATCCTAGGGTACAATTTGCTTCCTACTGTTTTTGTGTTTACTGAGACTGAAGATTACTCCAGGGAAGATACTGTACGTGCAGCAGAGAAACTAATTATGTCTGAAAAAGATGCTGATGGATCAAGAATAAATGAGCAAAGAAATGCATGTATATTCAAATAAAGAGTTTAAGCTAACATAAGTATATACATATATCATTCAGCAGTGTAAAAGCTATAGTGTGTATGCTACAATGAACCAACATGCATATCAGTCATATCAACCCATAACAACCCATCACTAACATCACATCTGTTAGAAACTTTAATCCTCCCAACAGCTTGCAATGTTTGTAGTTTCTGAACACCGAATCTCAGATTTAGGAAAGAGACAAGCTGTGACACTGAGTCAAGCATGCATACACTGAGGTAATTAAGACAAAAGAAGGGAAGACTTTTAACAGACTGATAAGCCACCACAGCTTTGATGTGAGGGTATGACCCCTAGATATTACTCGATGCAAATGAACAGCTTCCACTATATGACATCATGGGCATAAAAATTACCAACATATTTTGGTTTTATTTTTGTCTTACAGGGAAAAGTTTGTATTGTAAAAATTTCAACATTTATGAACAAAGTGAATACCCTCACTTACTTCTGTCAAATTAAAATATAAATATTTGCAAATGGCATTAATACAACTTCCACAAGCATATGCATGAATGACAATCTATTACATACATTTAACACCTATAGGTGGATTCTCTACCAGAAAAAAACATTTTATAATAGGGAAACTGAAACATGTTAGACAGCTTCTTATTAAAAGAGCAAACAAAAATTGAACCAACCTACACAAACCACCTCACTGTACAATCAATAACAATGAAAAAAACAGAAAGTGTAATGAGAGGTTTTCTCAGTCCAATGAGGAGCAAGCCAAAGCTCCTCCTCTGTTCTGACTCATCATAACTATGTATGTATAAAAAAACCCTCACTATTGGAAAGAACAAGAGAAGAGAGACTGTAACAGTAAAATGTAAATGCCACAATTATTTACATTATTATGTCATCTGAGACAAATATAGGCTCTTTGTATACTTTATGAAAGTAGATGTAATTTCCTTGAAATTTTGTATTAACCTAAAAAGTCAATAAATGTATTGGCAAATTCTTATTTCAGTGAGTCAAAATGAAAAGATTTCCTCAAATTATGTGTTCAGACTTTGCTGGTTAGCTTTAAATACCTTGATTGGGCAAATAACAATTTTTAATTTTCTCCGTTTGGTCAAGGATTTTTATTCCAACCTCTGCCAAGCATCATCCCTCAAGTAAATGTTTAAAGAAACTATGTGCAATCAGCCAGCCATAAAGTAGGAATTTCCAATGGTGTATAAGGACAGAGACTTTATCTCCAGAAGTCCCAAAACACATTCCAGAGAGTTTTAGCACTAGCAGCAGTATTAGAAGGGATATTTTTCTGCATGGAATTGAGAGGTCACACATTAAGGAAGCAGAGTGAGAAGCAAATACATAACAGGCAACCATGGGGATTCAAAATTGACATGAGGTAACACATAATTATGAGATAAAGATGAGATACTACATTTATGCCCCTTTTATATGCCATATGCATGACATAAATGGTAGTTCTTAGAAAATGTATGGTCCATTGTTAGTGTGAGTCCTTTCAGACAAGTGGGTCAGTGTATGTCCTTCTGCTTTGGCACTGCAGCAGTATTATAAATATCCTTCTGCTGCTGATGCTCCTTAGTAATTAAAAGTCAAATCACTGAGGAATCAGATTTTTTACATCTATTTTCTGGCCCTGATGTCAGTAAGCATAAAACTGTAGCACATTTTGTTGAATGCAGTTTTCCAAGTGCTGGCAATGAGGGGCTACAGGGAAGCAGGGATTGCCTGGTAGCCGGCAGAGAGGACCCCACATAGGAGCACGTTTTCTGGTATGTGAGGGACCGATCACAAAGCAGGGAAAAAGTGTGAGGAAGAAGTAGTGTCAGGGAGGAACTGTTATGGACTGACTTCAACATCAGTTTCCCAGTTCCTTGCACCACTCAGGGGGAACTAGGTAGAGGAGCCAGGAGTTAGGTTGAGCCTGGGAAGAAGGAGAGACTGAGGGGGAAGGTGTTTTTAGCTTTGTCTTTGTTTTTCACCATTCCATCTTAATTTCTTCCTCTGCCCTGCTGAGAAGGGGGAGTGAGAGCTGGGCAGAGGTCTGGCAGCTGGCTGAGGTCAACCCACTATATATGTGTTGAAAACATGTGGGTGCATTACATTGATTTCATCAAAGCATATCCATAAGAACCAACATATCTCAGGACAAAAAGAACTTGTCAGTTTTGTGGTAAAATCTCCTAAAAGGTCACATTTCACGCTTAAGATGGCTCTGTCAGAAAGTGGAAAAACAGCAACAGCATTCAATCAGACCATATCTGTAGAAAAACAAAATTATGTTCTTCATTAGATAGTAGAATGCAATTCAAACTGTAATGAATAAATCATTACTACTGAAGAACAGTTATTGAAGAACATCTGTGTGTACAACTTGATTTTTGATCCAAAGACAATTGTCTCCTACTCCCACACTCCCAAATCACTCATCTTGAAATATACATATGTGTGATGAAGGATATGATTCTGGAGCATTTCTAATGTGACCACTTTTGCTTAAGTCATGAAATGCTACATTGAAAAATATGGAAGTATTTTAAAAACAAACCAACCAACCTCAAATCACTGAAAGATAAATCCTAATAGGAGACCTCTGTTACAGTTATGGAATAAAATTAACAAACAAAACTAAGCCAGAGATACAAGAATATACTCTCAATAGCAATAATAAAAAGAGACTGAACCCCAAATATTTACTTAAAAAGAAGGGAAAGAAGCAAGTACAACATATGTAAGTACTAGTAGCAAATACTGCTTACTATGTTGCTGGGCAACCGCTGTCAAGCTCAGAATCTTCTGATCAAATAATAACGCATTCAGAAGATAAAAGTATGTTGAAGAAAAGCGAAACCATGGATTCAGTATTGCTTTAGAAGAGAATGAGCAAAACAAAAGTCTAACTGAAAATGAGCCTTCATTACTGGTTAAAAATCTTCAGTTGTTTCCATTTCTCCCCACATCAGCCCAGCTCTGTCTATCAAATATTATATATTTATTTTTAGAAATTCAGTGAAACATCCTAAAATTAGCAACACCAATAGAGCACAAAAATGTTCGGATTTTCAAAGTGATAAAGGCAGTTTGTTGATTTACACATTTATATTTTTATCTTCAGGATCCCCAGATAACTGGTGAACTTCAAGTTAGTTTTTATGTAAGCAACACCTTGTATTGGGTGGGGAGCAAAGTGTATAAATCTCTCTGAGTTTCAACTGCTAGAGAAAGAAGAGGATACCTCTTCATGCTTCATTCTTTCAAAAGATTTTTGAAAATATTTAATTCTTAAACAAACAGATGTCTTGTTAGGGATGATATTAGTCTTTCATTCAGGAAACTTATGAATGGATAATAGTAACTTCATTACTAGGCAGCAAGGTAAGAATAATTTACTGAAGATTAACTTTGTTAGCCAGAGAGACATTTGCAATAATTTGGGTATTTCATTTGACTATAGCCACTTTTCAAATATTTATTACTTGATGAATTTCCAAAACTTAAGGTTGCTTGGGTTCTTGTGTAAAGAAGATAGGGTTTTTTTGCTTGTTCATTTTTTAAGCTTGCAGCACAATTAAGAAAAGAGTTGAAACAGTAGATATATAATGTGGGTTTATGTTGCTTTTTTAATTAAAAAAATAATTATTTTAATTTTCCTGTAGACATAGTTACTTCACTTTCTTTGTGCTGTCACCATCCTGTTGCTGAAATGAATGCAATCAGCTCATGTAGTTATATTGAATTATTAAGTTCCTAATTATTTATGGGTTTTCTACTTAGGGAATTGGAAGTACTTACATTAAATAAATAAATAAAAAAAATCTATAGACAACAGTACTGTTTACTAATGTAATTTATGTTGCAAAACAAAAACATAAAATAATGAAAACTAAGAAAAAACTAACACTAAATCATCCTTTACTTTTACTTCATTTTTAACAATATGGTAACAGTAATATAAAACTTTTTAATGGTGGGATTTCTTTAATCATAGAATCATTGATTGGAAGAGACTCTTAAGGTCATACAGTCCAGCTATAACTTAACTCTAGCACTAAACCATGTCCCTAAGAACCTCATCTGTATGTCTTTTGAGCACCTCTAGAGATGGTGGCTCAACCACTTCCCTGGGCAGCCTGTTCCAATGCCTGACAACTGACTCCATGAAGAAATTTTTCCTAGTAACTAATCTAAACCTCCCTTGGTGCAACTTGGGGCCATTTGCTCTCATCCTATCACTTGTTACTTGGGATACCACCACCATCCATCCTTTCAGGAAGTTTATAGAGAGCAATAAGTTCTCCTTTCAGCCTCCTTTTCTGCAGGCCAAACAGTGCCAGCTCCCTCAGCTACTCCTTATAAGACTTGTGCTTCAGAACCCTCTGGAGATACTCTCTCCAGTATCTCAATGTCTTTCCTGTAGTGAGGGGCTCAAAACTGTACACGGTATTCAAGGTGAGGTCTCACCAGTGCCAAGTACAGGGGCACGATCACTTCCCTAGTCCTGCTGGCTGCATTATTCTTGATGCATGCCAGGGTGCTGTTGGCCTTCTAGACCACCTGGATACACTGTTGGCTCATGTTCAGCCAGCTGTCAATCAACACCCTCAGATCCTTTTCTGATGGGCAGATTTGCAGCCACTCTTCCCCAAGCCTTTAGCATTGCAGGGGGTTGTGATCCAAGTGTGGGACTCAGCTCTTGGCGTTGTTGAATCTCATACAATAAGCTTCAGCTCAATAATCCAGACAGTTCAGATCCTTTTGTAGAGATTTCCTATCCTCAAACAGATCAACACTCCCACTCAACTTGATGTCGTCTACAAACTTACTGATGGTGCACTCAATCCCCTCATCCAGATCAATGTTTAAGATATTAAACAGAACCGGCCCCAATACTGAGCCCTGGGGAATGCCATTTATTACTGGCCACCAACTGCATCTAACTCCGTTCAGCACAACTCTTCGGGCCTGGCCATCCAGTCAGCTATTTACCCATCAAAAAGTATACCCATCCAAGCCATGAGCTGCCAGACTCTCCAGGAGAATGCTGTGGGAAACATTGTCAAAGGCTTTCCTGAAGTGTAACTACACAACATCCACAGCCTTTTCTTCATCCACTAAGCGGGTCACCTTGTCATAGGAAAAGGTCAGGTAGGTCAAGCAGGACCTGCCTTTCATAAACCCACGCTGACTGAGTCTGATTGCTTGGTTGTCTTGTATGTGATATGTGATTACACTCAGTATGATCCATTCCATGATGTTCGCTGGCACCGAGGTCAGACTGACAGGCCTGTTACTACACAGATTCTCATTCCAGCCCTTCCTGTAGATGGGCATCACATTTGCCAGCTTCCAGTCAACTGGGACCTCTCCAGTTAGCCAGGACTGCTGATAAATGGTGGAAAGTGGCTCGGTGATCCTCAGCAACTTTGGATGGATCTCATCTGGTCCCATAGACTTGTGTGTGTCTAAGTGGTATGGCAGGTCACTAACCATTTCCTCTTGGACCATTTGGTCTTCATTTTGCTCCCTGTTCCTGTCTTCTGGCTCAGGCGGTTGTGCACCTGGAGTACAACTGGTCTTACTATTAAAGACTGAGGTAAAGAAGACATCTAGCACCTCAAACTTTCCCTCATCCTCTGTCATTGCATCCACTGCATTCACTAGAGAATGGCAATTCTCCATAGCCCTCTTTTTGTTGCTGATATGTTTACAGAAGCTTTTTTTGTTTCCTATTACAGCAGGAGCCAGTTGGGCTCTCGTTGGGCTTTGACCTTTCTCATTTTCTCCCCATATAACTTACCACATCCTTGTAGTCCAGTTGAGTAGCCTGACCCTTCTTCCAAAGGTCATAAATTCTCCTTAATATAACCCTCTAAGAAATCTGCTTATACATTCAAGAAATGTTACAGGTACTGGGTTTACTGTACTACATCAAGTTTCTAATACATTTTCTTTTAGATAATCTATTCAGCAAATCTCTACTGGTTTCTGACCAAAGTACAGATAATCTTCTTCTGTGCTTTCATTTTGGCTAGAAAATGCCATTAAGATCATAGAGTCCAACTGTTAACCTAGCACTACCAAGTGCAGGTCTCAATGGTTGTTTTTCTTCCCTAATGATCTTAATCATTAACTCAAAATGGAATTCTTTGTTACATGGTTGCTGTAGAAATCTATGGGAAATGTAATGGGAAATTTTAAGTGAAATTTAAAGGAATGCATGTTTTCTAATGTAAGTTAATTAGAGGAAATAAGAAAAAAAATCCAGTGGCACTAAAGCAGAAATCAAAATAAATAAATAAATAAATAATGAATTAGTGACTACCTTATACCTATATGAGATTACATTCTTATCAGCTTACAGTAAAAGGAAATCCTCTACAACTACTCCTCCAGACAATTATTTTGCTAAATATAAAAACAATCAAAGAATAATAGTATATGTCAAGTTATTTTATTGCTCAAAGCACTGTTTTAACTGTATTAAATGTTTATTGTAAAGAATCAAGTGGAAATTTTAGGTCTACCTGCCTAAAAATTCAAACGAGTGGATTCTGAGGAATTGATTTTTCAAAACATGGTCAGTTTTAGAGCAAAAACTGGAGTTTTGAAAAACACACAGGACAATATAGTGATGTACAAATGTTTGAGTATGTGTTCATCACTTTAACAGTGTTACACTTTTTCAGAACAATTCTACTAAGTACTTGGTAGAACTGCTATAATGCCTTTAGAAATACATCTTTTAAGGTTTTTGGCATAGTCTAAGCCATATGAAATGATAAATTACTATGGATCTGATTGTATTCTTCTTATATTGCTTCTTTTAAAAATGGAGAAATAATGATCAGTTCTCTGTATTATGAAATCTTACAGCATGAAATTACAACTCATTTCTTGCAGACAGGGTTGGATGTACCTTCATATTAAATACAACAGTATAATTTGACAGATTTTACTCAGTTGCTTATTCAGTCTATGATTATATAAATTGTAAATCATTATGCCTTAGGATTCTGCAGCAAATAATATTGCATATATGTCCATAAAAAGAGAATCATATTCTAGGAGCTATTTAAGTTATGAACATTCTTTTAAACAGTTAAGTTCTGAGACAAAAAACCTAACTTCAAATACATGTCAATAACATTCATTTGTATATAATCATGCAAGCCACAAATGGGCAATAAAATTTTTAACAAAAGACATCCATGATTGCAGTTTTACTGTAGGCATAGCTGATTATTGTGTCTAAAAGTACATAGCCCTTTGGACTTCCAAAAGGTCAAAATCACTGGGGTGGGATGGGAATATTAAGTTACGAGGGAAACTGTTTTGACATTGCTGTTCCTTGTTATTTCAATAATTTGCTCAGTTAATAGCACTGTGAATGGGGTGTGCAAAACCTCAGAAACTTATTCCTAGTTGCAATGTAACATTTCTTTACTGTGTACATCATTCAGCAACAGAAAAATACAGAAGTGGAATGGATGAGGTACAAGAATAAAATAACTTCCATGTGAAAGAAGCAGAAAATGTATTTAGGGAAAAAGCAGGTTCAAAGGAACCTTATTGACAGTACCTCAGTCACACCTTGGAATTGTGTTTTCCAGTGCTAGTGATGATATCTCCAGTATAATTCTGGATTCACTAAAGCTCTTTTTGTCAAGTAATGTGGAAGTGTGTGTTACACATAATATTAAAGATTTTTACCATATGCTGATTATGCAAATTCTGGGTGTCCTTGTGGATAGTAAAATGAATATGAATCCATGGTACACCCTTGCAGCCTTCATGTGAATCTGTGTCTTGAGTTGCATCAGCAAGACAGCAGACAGAAGATTAAGGTATGTGACAATGCTGCTTTATTAAGTACTTCACAGAACTACAGAGTGGCTGAGGCTGGCTGGCACCTCTGGAGATTGTCTAGTGCAACTCTCTGCTCAGAACACTGTTAGTTAAAACAAGTTACTCAGGCTGTGTTACAGGCAGGTTTTACTGTCTCTAAGGATGGATACTCCACCACCTGTCTGGGCAACTTCTACCAGTTTTTGACCACCTTCACAGGAAAAACAAATCTTATGTTCAGATGGAATTTCAAAACTTTCATGTTTTTCCCATTGTCCTTTTCACTGGGTACCACTGAGAACAGTCTAGTTCCATCTTATTTACACACTTCCACTCAGGTATTTATACATGTGCATAAGATTTCTCCTGAGATTTCTCTTGTCTGGGCTGAACAGTTCCAGCTGTCTCAGTCTCTCTTTGTGTGACAAATGCTCCTCTCCCTTAATGACTTACTAGTCTGCAAGCGGAATATCCTGTACAGTTTTGAGCCTACAGTTAAAGAGAGACTTTGCAATATGTAAAAGAACCCAGGACCTAATGAAGTACTGTCAGGGACCGCAGGACGTGACATCTGAAGACACAGGGTTTGTTCAACCTGGAAAAGAGGCAGGCCTGATGGGAATCTAACTACGGTCATCCAGTACCCAGAAGGTAGTTATAGAGAAAATTAAGGTACTTCATTCACATAGATACATGGTGGCAAAAATCAACAGCTGAAAGAAAAATAAAATCTAAATTAGGAAAGGAATTAACCATTGGAATAGGTTGTACAGAAAAGTGGTAGAATTTCCCTTCACTGGAAATTTTCACAAAGTGGCTTGACAAAGCCCTTGATAACTTACTCTAAGGCTCTAATTTCAACTGCAGAATTGACTAAATGGTCTTCAGATGTCTTTTCCAATCTAGACTTTTCTGTGATTCTATAATTTCATTAGAAAATTATTTATTATGATTATTCAAATGACAGGTGTGAAGTCAATGAGTTGGGTTTTCCACCCATGCTCACAGAGAACAGTTACTTTTTCTGCAGCTGTCACAATTGATATGAACTGACTTTCATTATTTGTTCCGGTACTAACAGTATTGACTATTTTTATGGTTTTGTATTGTAATTTCTCATTACAAACTACATAAATAATTGCCTACAATTAAAAAAAAAAAAAAAAGTTGAGCAAAATGTTTTTTCATTTCTTGTATTTGCCTCAGGATCTTTTGAGGGGACAATATTTCTAGTTAACATAATTATTCTAGTAAACATAATAAGTGGATTAGGTATTTTTTATTTATATCAAAACATTCAGATGATCTGAATCTGAACGTGAGCTCAAGCAAACCAGGACATTAAAGCCAGTCTATATGGCAGAGAACTGTTTTTTCTGGGTCTTTTTTAACTACCTAAATTTGGATACACTTTTGCAGCCTTGAATAAAACATTTTATCATAACCAAAGTTTACTCTGATTTTAACACAAAATCATTTAGTAAACTTATTCCATGCATAATCTTATATTTCATGTTTGTCATGCTGTTAAACTGGCCAGATCTATTACAAAAAAGTCTGCTTAGCTTTGTTATTGAGAACTTTATCTTGTGACTCACATACTTTTCAAAGTACAGTTATTGCTCTAGTTATTGTATCAGGCATTTTTTTCACACAAAATGACATGAAGATTTGCAACTTCAAGTAGTGAGCTGTTTTTAAGAATAAACTTCAGAAAAGAGAGTAGGAAGGAGATTTCTCTGGTCTGGAACACCAACAAAGTGAGAATATCAGTTGGTTTACATAGGTTTTCCTTTTTTCTTTTTTTTTTTTTTTTTTTTTTTGTTATGCATTATTGTCTGATGGGTATAGGGATATATGTTCTTTGTGTAATTAAATCAGCAAGCAACTGTTGACCTCTACTTTATACCTTTCAGTACTATTCAGAAATATTAACTTGAGTCTTGAGACCAGCAAGATGGCATCTAAGCGGTGTAATATGAGTTAACAAGGTATTCTTGATTCCCCAATTTTCTAAAATTTGCACAATAGATTGAAATTTGTAGAGCTGGTGTGGTAAAATCTGTTTGGAGAAAGATGATTTGTCTATGGATCTTGATGACATTCTTCTCTGGGCAGAGGAAGGTTTTTTTGAGAAACTCAATTCTTCAGATGTAGTTCAGCTATCATTTATTTAGAATAGAATAGAATAGAATAGAATAGAATAGAATAGAATAGAATAGAATAGAATAGAATAGAATAGAATAGAATAGAATAGAATAGAATAGAATAGAATAGAATAGATGTGCTGGTTTGGCTGAAAATGGGTTAATTTTCTCCATGCAGTTAGAAAACTCGCTTTTCCATAGCTGGCATGGTCATTATATGTACTTAGTTTGAGAACAAGAGATAGCACCTCATCACAGAGCTAATGGTTTTAATTGCTCTGGTCTGAGAGCAAAGAACATTCTGAGCACCCTGCTTACAGGTGTGAGACAGTGAGGAAGGTGGGGCATGGATGGGGCAGAACTTGATTGATATCCAGACCGATCAATGAGAGTATTCCATCCCATTAGTGTCATGCTCCAGATTTAAGAGTGGGGCCTTCTGTTTTTTTGACTGCTTTTCTCTTGCTCTTCTGTTCCTCTTGCTCTGTCTCTGGCGTGCAGTCGGGGAAGTGTTTTGTGCAGGACGTCTAGTTCGGATTTTGCTGTTTTGCAGAGGCTTCTGAGACTTTCTGCCTTTTTTGTCCCTTCTCTCTCTGTGAGCTTGGCTGTGTGACCAGATGCCGTTTCCTAGGACTGGGTACTCAGCACGTTCATGAGGAATTGCCTTGAGTATCTTTTATTTTTATTTTAATTTTCTATATATATTTACTAGTAGCATATTAGTATTTTGTTATTTTATTAAACTGTGTTTATCTCAACCAGGTTTCTCCCCTCCCTTTTGTTTCTCTCCCCTGTTGGGGTGGGGGGGGCGTAAGGGAGAGGAGCAAAGGAGGGGGTGAGTGAGCAGCTATTGTGGTTGTATTGCTAGCTCAGGTTAAACCAATAGAATAGAATAGAATAGAATAGAATAGAATAGAATAGAATAGAATAGAATAGAATAGAATAGAATAGAATAGAATAGAATAGAATAGAATAGAATAGAATAGACTTTTTTAGTTTGAACGGTCTTACAAGAATCATCTAGTCCAACTGCCTGACCAACTTGGGGCTGACCAGAAGTTAAAGATGTTGTTAGGGATATTGTCCAAATATCTCCTAAACACTAGCAGGCATGTGACATTCTCGAAGTTTGTAGGGGACAACTTCTTATCACAAGTACTCAGGGAGCCAACTAGGAAAGTTGTTCTCCTAGACTTGCTACTATTTACTAAGTAAACATAGTAATTATTTTACAGTGTTTACAGACAAATTTGCACTTTTGAAAATTTACCCTTCTGCTGAGGCTCAGTAAATCTAATGAAGTGTCAAGAAATGACAAAACTGATACAATTGCAGAAAATTCTCAGATTCCAAACTGGGCAGAGATTTAAAGGAAATAAATCAGAAATTCCGCAAGACAGATATTTAGTATTTTACATGTTGTTCATGTCAAAGCTGGAAAGTAATTAAATTGTAACTCCACTTTTAAAATGTTGCAAAACTGTTTGTACAGAAATGATAAGCATAAAGAAAATGAATTTAAAATATAGAGGAAATTACAAAAAAAAATCCAACAACCAAACCAACCAAACAAACAAAACAACAAAAAACCAACCCACATCGATCCTCTACCACCAATTAAAACAAGCTATTGTTCTTCTTTGTATGCTCCATCTTCCACCAGCTCCAAGAAAGCAAATACATTTCAATTAGAGACTCTGGATTCTTTTATAGTCTCTTTTCCAATTAGTAAGAATGCAAACAAACAAGAATTCAAATTGTTTATTTTTGGCTGCAGATATATATTTGCTGCTACTCTTCCCATAGTGCTCTATTCTGGTTTTCAGTGTATTGTAGAATTGCAGTATCGCCTCCTCCCCTTTCATCTAATAGCTACTCTGAGGGTTCTGAGTGGCTGACAGTGTGTGCAAGGACTTTCAGATAGGTAAAAATACTTTTTTTAAACAAGATTTAATTCAATGCAATTTGTCATGCTTGACTCAATTTCATTTTGTTCATATATACATGCAAATCCTTTGCATTGTTAATGACATTATCTGTCTTAGTGCATTCATTGAAAACAAGCACTGTTGTATACTTTGTGGATCTGCTTTGACAGAGTCCAGATGGAATGGAAAAATATATTTAGCAGAAAGTGAGAAAAAGAAAAAGGTATGAATGTATCTTCTATAATTTCTGTCTCTGAAAAAAAATAAAGAAATCAGTCAGTTTACCAAAGACCCTAAATTAAATCATGCCCATAAAATGAAACAGTATTTTCCACCTTTCAGTTTAAACTAGGTAAAGGTATTTTTTTTAAAAAAAAAGCGAAAAACAAAAAACAAAAGACTTTTTATTCCAGTTGTGGTGCTCTTTGTCTTAGACTGTTCTAGACAGAAGTAAAAATGAAGCTAGAAACATTCTTTATGTATACAAATAACTGTAATTCTAAGTTTCAATTTCACGCGCTCTAACTTGAAGAAATTTTAGTTAAAAATTATTTTTATATATCTGCAATATATGGAAATTAAGGGTTTGAAAATGAATATATATTAAAAAATCTTATAATTTCTTCACAAATTCAACACAGCTAGTTGATTCTTTTTGATATCTTTTCTAAAACAGTTTTTGAAGAAGTGAGAAACCAGAGCCATTCAGTAAACAAAAAGCAAAGTATATACCTTTAAAGAACAATAGGGCTATTTACTCATTAACCAGAAAAGCTACATTTTCCGACAGAATGTTATTTTCAATAACATAACATCAAAGTAAAAAAAAAATACATATAAATTAAGAAATAATATACTGAAACTTGCATGAGTTAGCTTCACACAGAAAGAAAACATTTTCAGTTGAAGCCACTATAAACCTTCATCTCTAATCATTAAAAACGTCAGTTCTAACCAACAACCAGTTCACTGTAATGTAAACTCCAAGGTGTGCTCTTCCAGTGCCTGGGTATTTCATGAGTCTTCTTGAAAGGCAGTCAGTCCATAGCAGGATACACTTCCCACCTACCGCTGTTTTTGCATGGCAGATTCCCCAACATCAAAGATTTTTTCAGGGAATGATAAATTGACTGCAACACTATGTGAAGTAACACACACTACAAGTACTTGCTATGGGTATAAGATTGTCGTTGTTACATATTGTGAGTAATTGTATGCATAATGTCTAGGATAAATTAATTCACATTCCATGCCTTTTGTCCCTGATTTTCTGGATTAGTTGGCTTTCCAATTAACACTACATTGCAGCAGCAAAGCTTATGAGGCTAACTGAATAGTTTAAAATAAACGTTGCAATCACTTAAGCCTTTAAAAAAAAAAAAAAAATTATGGTTTTCTTGATTTTAAAAATAAATACATATGCAAAAGAGAAAAATGAAAAAATCCAAGTCCTCTCTGCTTCCTCTGTTCCAAATCGGCATGCAGTTGAAGCCCATGAGAATATAATGAAAACTTTTTTTTAATGCAAAAAGAGGCAGTTAGGCTCCGGGGAGGGAGAACCCATGCCTGCCATAAAATTTCTGTGCAGCTATAAAATATTTACTTTCAATATGCCACAGTTTTGGCTGACAAGGAAGGAACAAAAAGACAAGCTAAATGTCTTTCCTCTATCATGCTGAGTAGAGAACACATGAGATTTTTTTTGTTTCAATAACTAAAATAGCTGTCTGAGATGATTAGAGAGAAAAAAAAATATCAAATGGCTAATATTTAGATTGCTATGGCAGGCTCCAGAAGACACGGTGAGGCAGAACAGAAGAAAAAAGAAGTAAAACTCATTTCCTGTCAAAAGAGTATATAAACTATATAAAAAGTTACTTCAGAAGAGTATGTAAACTATATAAAAAAAATTACTTCAAATATTAAAAGAATTATACTAAATCTTAATCATAGAAGCTGAGAATAGCGTTCATATATCCACATTGTATCTAAAACCTCATTATAAGATGTGAACATTCCTCAGATCTTCTAATTTCTGTGCATACAGAATTCTCCACAATGGCTAATTCCACAAAGCTTTTTCCTGCTAAAAGGGATGATAAGCAAACATACAAGGAATTAATTATTAATGAGAAATGCTACCGTAGTGTCTGAATCTTTCTATATTCCTTGATCTGAACTAGGATGATAGTTTTTGCCACCAGTTTTTGTTTGTTTGTTTATTTTGGTTTGGTTTGGTTTGGTTTGTTTTTTTTTGGTAAATGTCAGGAAACCAGGCTTTGGAAGATGATCAGCCTGTTTGCCTGAGCAGACTAGTGTGTCAGCACCACCCCTCTGCATCTCTCTGCGTGGGAGGATGCAGCATGTGCACAGTGCCTTCATCAGCCTGGCAGCTTATTTTAGTCTGCCTCTATCTACATCAGGAGGCTGCCTCCACTCGGCACTGATAACAAAGCACTATCACTTTTCAAAATGACAGGACACAGTGACATATCAACACTGGAACTTAAATGAAAAGCCCCTTCTAATTTAACTGCTAATCTGCTGAAGCTGTGTTCAAACCTGGTATTTTTGTTTTCAATTAAAACTTTTTTGTAGCTAGAAAAAAAGTTTCGTGTATGCCATTGCCTTTTGTGGTAGCACACAAGTCAAGAAGGAGCTGAAAAGGCTAGGAAATAGAGTGGAGTATTTTTCACACAGCTAAATGTCGAATGTGTGTTTGTCAAATAGAAATTGCACAGGATACACCTTCTGGAAGCTGTTTAGTAGGAGACTGATGAAAGGTTTGTCATGAAAATGTGAATTTTGTTCTGAAGTAATTTACACAATGATTAACATGCTTATAGTGGCAAAAAAAAAAATCCCATATTCAGCATTGCTTTAAAGCTTGTGTCTACGATTAACAGCAGAATAGAAAAAGGGTTAGTACAATTCCTAGAGCATTTGGAGTTTTCAGTAACAAGAACAGCAGTTTCAGTAGATTTTTAAAGCCATACTTGTAAGTAATCAGTCTCTGCTTCTAAGTATTTTCTATTGCTTTCACTGATGCCTTAACAAACTCCAACATTAGTTTTCTAGACTGTTATTTGCAAAAGAAGAGCAGACTGTATTGCAGAGGACAAAAAGCTGGTATTACTGTTTTAGAGAATATTTGAAGCAATGTTCACATGAAGCTGTCTTTGGGCAGACAGCAAGTTTTCTGGAAATTTGTCTATTGGACAATCATTAGTTGTACAAAGAGTGATTATTATTAGTAGTATTTTTTTTTTTTCCAAAGCTCCTTCTACTTTCCTTGGTTTTCTTCAACATATTTTTCTTAGAAAAGCTCTTTCAGTGGATTGGCTACATACCAAAATACCAACATCTATGTAATTGCATCAGTCATCTTGCCATTATTTGATTGATCAAGACTTGTACCTATGAAAAATTAAACATATGTCCTACAACCCAACAATAATTTGTGGGGTATGCAGACATAGAATTAACAGTGGTTAGGAACATGGGTGGGGTTTTATTTGTTCATTTTTTCTTTTTCTTTTTTTTCATTTAGGAGACCATAATGCAGATAAAAAATCAAATATTTTGAGCTTTATAGTTATGCATTGTTATGCAGCATCAATGTTTCCTAAAGAATAAAATAATTTCTAAAATATTTAACACTGAAGGCAAATAAAATGAAACTACTTAAAGATGTATATTTGTGTTTGATATCTAAGCTAATGCGAAAAATACCTTGAGCTCTTAAAACAGCAGAGTAGCTACAATTGCATATATAGAACACTATATTTTTCTCTCTGAAAATATTCTTACTTATATCTAATTTTAAAATACAGAAATAAAATTTTCACAGTTAGTAATTAATGAATTATTTAGAACTCTGTTTCTAATATTCTATCCTAATCCCAAAATTATACTTTCCTAAAAATTCTGTTTGGATATATAAATTCATTAGTCTTAGAAAACAGATATGATAAAGTTTCATTAATGAATTACTTTGCCCCAACTTTTGAGAGAGAAGTTGAGTAGAGAATTGAGTAGACTGACACTTCCTGAATAATATTTTCACTGTGTATCTATGGTCTTGGGGCAAGTTTTATTGGGCAAGTGTCAAACTCTGTGCTTAGCACAAAAGCTGTTCAGAATTTGTTAAATCAATTTTAATCTGTTCTCTGGAAGGAAATTTATCTTAGTATTGTCCTATCTACATGACATAATATTATGTTCTTTGCTTAGGATTATGTCAGAGAGGAAACTGTGGACATATGTAAAGACCTTCATAGACACCACTTTATACAGTTCTTGCTCCTGCATTCTATTAAATGTTTATTTTTTCTTTCTTCTCAAGCTGTGATTTAATATTCCTCTATTTTCTTAGAAAATTAATACAAGTTTATATAGCTTGGAAGTGGCTGAGGTGTTTACTATCTAATCATTGAGTAGAAATATTATCTTTATGTGTATAAACACATATGCATGCACATAACTGAGTATAAACTGAGGATTTTTTTTTTTTCAAAACCCTTAGGTTAACATTAAAGTTACATCTATGTGATAATTTCATAGGGGATGACAAGGGACATAAGGAAATGTCTTAAACTGCATGGTGTGTTGGGGGAAGGAGAGCATGTACAAATTTCATTTGAAATTAAAACAGATGTCACAAATCCTGTGTGTTCTCTGAAGAGGAAACTCCTTACAATATGTAAAAAAATCGTTGAGTATTCTGAAACAAATGAATATATTCAGGAGTATAAAGAGCAGATAGGTCAGGAGGAAGATGAGCTCATTCGTGATCTCACCACATGTATCCTATTCACAATATTTGTTTTAAGTCTGTGTTGCACAGAAATGAGGAGCACAGCTGTTATAAAAGTAACTGTAACAGCTCTGTGCTAATGGAAAACTGGCCTTAAATTGTTTTTTTCATAAGCCAATTAAACTGTCAACATGGCTAGATCACATTGAATTGTAGAACAGGAAGAAGTCCTGCTGATAAAAGTCTTAGCTACACATAATCTTTTGTCTTTCCTGTGTGATGTTGATCTGAATGTTTTCAGATAGAGGGGCCATATCATTTGGTCTTAGGTAAAAAAGGTCTGGTTTGTGAAGTGTATCTCAGAAGCTGCTTAGATTTTGTGATACACTATAGCTTCTCTAGTCTAGGAGAAGCAAACTTCAGTGAAAAATCCTAATGACCAGCTGGAGGATCAGCTTCCTAAGAAAGAGTATGAATTTTGCTCTTGGCTGTTCAGTGTTAAATGACAATTTGTCAAATGACCTAAAATTAAAACATTTTCTCAATTTGAGTTTATAATATGTTTTAATAATATCCTTCAATGAGCAGGTCAGCATGGTTAGGAATTGTTCTATAAATTGACTACTTAGAGTGGGTTTGTTTTGTTTTGTTTTGTTTTGTTTTGTTTTGTTTTGTTTTGGTTTGGTTTGGTTTGGTTTGGTTTGGTTTGGTTTGGTTTGGTTTTTAACAACAACAACAAAAAAAAGGGCAAAAAGCATTATTTCCAAACATATATAAGGAAGCATTTCAAGGTTTAAGTATGTAACTGAGGAATGCATCAGAATATCAAGAAAACAAAATCTCTGTCTTCTTTCCAAAATATTTCTTTTCTTTTTTTTTTTTCCTTTATTCTACCCACTTCTTACAATTCTATTCTTAATATCTGTCAGTAATACCATTTGCAATTAAAGAGCATTTTAAAAGGAGAAAGTAGATTCTAACAACAGCTGATGATGAAGACTTAAGAAGAGGTGTCATGTGGGGAGATTTTTGTAATTAACCACTTATGTTATTTGCTGTGGCATTTTACCTAGAGTTAGAATCCGTTTGTTCAGGTATGAATTTACTGTTGTTTTAAGATTTTCAACAGGCTAAATAATCATACTATATTAAGGGAAAAATTAAAACACCAAAATTCTGCTACTTGTAAAATTCCAGACTATGACTGGACTCATTGGAGAATCTTGCATCACACATGAACAACTACTAGGCAATGTTACACACATTAGCTAAAGATAGCATCCTTAGTGCAATTTATCTATCATTTCATGACTTTCTCTTTAAAGAAAGCATCCTCAGTTTCGCTGTGAGCAGCGTCATTGCCTGAAAATTAACAGTTTACACACAGAATCATAAAATGTTCTGTCCAAGCATTAGAATAGGTGCCCAAATAGACTGTGGAACCACTTGCTTTGAGGATTTTCAAAACTGAGATAGACCTAACCCTTAGCAACCTGATGTGACTTTGGCTTTGATCAGGGAAATGAAATAGGAGATCTTCAGAGGTTTCTTCTGAGCTGTATTATCCTATTGTTTTGTACATATTTTCTGTGTGCTGGAAAACCACTGACAATGCTTGCTGGATGACACGAAGCAGGAGGACTAGTGTGCCATAAACTTATTTGGGGTGCAGGGTTTTTAGCAGAAGGCTTAAAGACATCCCTTCATTGGGCAAAAGCAAGACAAAATAGTGTTCTGAAACTGTCAGACCTTTGACTCTTGATTGGATAATCATATTTGGTTGTTAGTGTGGTACTGCTTGGCAAGGACAGAAAAGCAGTAGCCTGAGGCGTGAGTAATCTCTAGTTCCTGCTGTAAAAAGAAGGAAGAAAACAAAAACAAAACAAACAAATAAGAATAGGCTTTGTTTTTTGAGACTAAGCAATTCCATTACAGATCATGCCATCAGCAACTGTTTTGGCAATTAAAGCAGATAAGACCCTTCTGATTTAGGAAAGTCTCCTCTATGAAGAAACTGACCAGTTAAAGGGTTTTCTGTGTTCAGTAAGACACAAGTCTACTTAATACATAGGTTGCCTTAGCTAGTAACTGGATTTTCCATAATCAGGTGTAGCTAAGCAGAGTGAAACTTCATCCATGGTACTCTGTCATTTCTATTAGAGCTACTACACTACTTCTAAAGAATGAGCTTCCAGATGTTAACAAATATGTAAAGCATGGAGGTGATGCCTCAAGGGGAAAGTCAGTAAGCTCTCTGCAAATCGGGTGCTCGGATATTCCATCAACTAGTCCTTTTTCAGTGTATAATTCTGTTCACATACAAGAACAGAAAATTTCACTCATGTAATTCAAAATATCTGCAGTAAGCCAGTAGAAAGCAGGAATGGGAAAAAATGTGTCACTGTTCAGAGCATGGCAGCAATAAGTGAAGTGGCAGATGCTCTTTATTAAACCCTCACCTTCCCCACTGGGAAAAGGAGAAAAAGGAAGAGAGACTTACAAATTCAAAAATTAAACCAGCTTTATTAATACTACTAATAATGCTAGAAGAAATTACCCAAAATATGCAAAACCAATATTGAATCTCCCAGGTGATCAAGGAGTGGCCTGCCATGGGGGCATATATGACATTGTGCCAGTGGCGACAGGGCAGACACCAGGAAATCCTGGTTTGGATCCTGCAGTAGACAAGAACTGGATTCAAGAATGGATGGACTGGAATCAGACTCAGGATTGCAGACAGGGATAACAGGTAAGGTCCTCTTCAGAAGCTGGCCACAGACAAAGAGAGTGAGACCCTTACGATCCCCCAGCTTTAAGCTGATTATGATGAGTACGGCATGGAATAGATTGTTGGTCAGTTTGAATCACCTGTTCTGTCTGCTCCTTCTTGCACATATGACTTTTTAATACACTTCACTTGTGGAACACAAGAGGCCTATCAGCAACCTTGGCTGCTATAGTACTAAATATAAACATTGGCTTTTTTTGCACACCATTTCTACTTGTTAGCTCAGTAAAATTATAAACTTCAGGCATTATGAGCTCTGTAG
The DNA here is from genome assembly GCF_036013475.1 of Columba livia. Lineage (NCBI taxonomy): Eukaryota > Metazoa > Chordata > Aves > Columbiformes > Columbidae > Columba > Columba livia. The sequence goes on from NC_088642.1 coordinate 61,658,971, forward strand.
TGGACACTGTCTGAAAAACATGCAAATAACTTCAGAAAAGTGCAGTTACTTTGAAGATACTTAACTGAAAGGAAAATTCACTAGAAGAGAATTAGTCCTGTTTTAACAAAAACCAGGACAATATGATAACGGAAGTGATAAGCACCTAAACAAAAGAGGCCTGTAGAATTGCTAAGGCCTTTTGAGCTCTCATGATAACATTTAACTACAATATAGTGTTTTAGAAATAGGATCTCAAGTGTACATTCATTGCATACTTTCAAAAACTTTATCATAAAATAATAATAATAATAATAACAGCAACAGTTCTATAAAGGAGATGAAAGAAAACAAAAACAAAACCAAAAACAAAACCAAAACAAAAAACAAAAACAAAAACAAAAAAACAAAACAAAACAAAAACAAAAACAAAAACAAAAACAAAAACAAAAACAAAAACAAAAACAAAAACAAAAACAAAAACACAAACATGACAATTCCGCCCTGCAAAATATTTTTTTTTTTATTTTAGGAGATAAAAGCATCAGGTGGGTAGTTGATTGTGCAATAGCTGACAAATGCAATTTAAAACCATAATGCCTCCAGCAAGGTGGGACAGCAGATAAAGGTCTAATCATTCAGCTGGGAGAATACAGTTCAAGTCTCATAACTTGCGATCCTGTATAAAACATGCTATATCTCAGCTCCTTCTCATAATCTTGTATAACAGAAAATCATGTTTAGAGACCAAATTTTCTATAGACAGTATCAGATTAAAACATTGCATGAGAAGGTACAGTTTATATGAGGTAGAGAGTGAAAAAATATCTAGAAAGTCAATGCTTTAGCTAAATGAATTTTAGCATACATAAATGTATGTCCCTTCAGAACATCAGTCTACCTTTATTCCAAATCCAAGACACATACCTATTCTAATTTGAATGATAATGATCCACGGAGTTCTCTTGCTTCCAGCACTCTTTGTGGTAAAGTGAAAAATTAGTTATTTGAAAGCCATTAGACCCATACTCCTTTCTCAGTTACATACTTTACAAGTAGTTTCTCAACAGCCCATAGATGACCTGCACAGTTCCTAGCAGCTTGTGTTGTACTACTGAAAAACATTCTGAAAATATCCACAGTATTATATTGAAGCAGAATTTTTTAGTATGTGACTTCTCAGACTCAAGGTTATTTCCATGTAAACTTCCTTAGACCTGTCCATTTACAGATTGGGAATTTAGAATATGACATAGGGTTCAATATGAGACTAAAGCTTTGTTCTGGCAATTTACTGCACTTCCTAATAAAACCGAAAAATAATTTGCTGACAGCAAACTGGTGGCAGGTGTGCTTTAGTGTTGACAGCTGCATTTCTGACATGGATCACAGACAAACTGTAGTATTCATGCTAGAACATCTGGAACATTTGATCACATTTCAAGAGCTAATTCAAATGGGTTGTCTATTATAATTTAAAAAAATAAAGGAAAAATAGTACGTTGCAGTGTTCGTAGTAGCAAAAGAATAATTCATTAAAACATTCTCTCAAAAATATAATATATGTCCAAGTAAAAAGAAAAAAAAAATCAGTAATAACTATCCAGTGAAATACCACTAGATAAAAAGACTTATTTGATCTCATGTAGTACCCAGAAGTACTTTGCAGGATTGCCATTAAAGAAATGCTGAACAAAAAAAACATTAAAATAAAGTATTTGCTATATGGCATATGATATATAATATATTATCATATAGGAGGTAGTTCTCTGAACTGCAGATTTTTGTGAAGGCTGGAAGCATCTCTCATCGGAACAGTCATTAATGTGATAGGATATGAATTCCATGGGACATCTGCTGTTTTATTTCAGAAGAAACAAATAGCAGATTACACTGAAAGAGATAAATATGAAAAGCATAACCAAATGGTGACATGTGTTACATGATATACATTTCACCATCTTTATTTTAGTAAGAGACCAGACTTCCCCATGTGCAAACCCACTATCCACACGCATATCAACGTATGCACATATGAGTAGTTTTTGGAAAATGCATTAGAATTAAATTGGTTATGTGGCAATGTTAAAAAAGTCAATACTTGAGCAAGGATGAAACCTTTGGCTGACTACCTGAGATCGCCCAAAGGCATCTATTCAGTTTGACACCATTCAGCTTTGAGAGAGTTTTTCTGCTTCATATCAGGAGTCTACAGAAGCCTGCACTTTGTTTGCTTGCACAAATCAATCAGAAGCTCAAACGTGCCCCCACACCTGTCACACATAGTCACTATTAGAGTTAAAAGCTTAGCAAGAGTTTCTAAGTATGACAGTGTGCCTCTCTGTCTCTCCGTCCTCCTCCAGGCACAATCACTTTCTTGCTGCTGCCATCTCTTGTTCACCCTACTACTGTGGAGTTACAAGAACACCATCCTTGACAGTAGCTGCAGTTGCCAGGGTTTCAGCACATTTCCCTTTATTTTGCATATCTCCCTTGTCTTATCCTTAGTCCAGATCTGCAAAGCAAAGTCTGGTAGTGAGGCTTTCATCTCTCTATTGGAATTAGTCTCAGATTCCAGCCAGTTTTGGCAATCTTCTATAGCCATCATAGTGGTCCTGGACTCAAGAGCACTAGCTTATCTGCCCGAATCTATCCATCTGCTTTTACATGGTTCAAAAAATTGAGTAATCTTGAATGTAGACTAGCAATCACCTAACAGAGGAAAGCAAAGATTAAGAAAAGACACTAAAAAATGAACCTGTAGCCTTAGGTAAACAAGAGCATGAATGGCTAGAAAAACAAAACAATACCGTTTTATTTAAGAAATGTACAAATAATGTCTACTTAATCTCTATTTATGTATATTCACTATTTTAAGATGTGCATTTAAAGTCATTTATATAAAATATATTAAATCTGCAACATTGCACATGTATCTACTAATAACAATGTTCACCAAGTGAAACATCAGTCATGAAATAAAATAGATTCACTGATTACTTAGAATATTCTTTGGTCATTTTTACTAGTGTAATGGGGAAGAAGAGTACCATGGGGACCTTTAAATATTTTATATCTGTTTTATGTTTAACTGATTTTGTTATAAATGCTTGCAGTAGATGCAAGTGCAAAGAAAACTAGGTCAATTGTAAACACAGGAGCATGAAAATCATAAGCAAGAACAGATGAATGAGATTAAACTGCAAGTAAATCATTCACTCTTACTATATAACTGAATATTCTAATAACAGTGCAAAGGACCAGGATAACATAACCTTGATGTATCTGTGCCATTTTAAAAAGCCTTGAAGACCAAATTAAATTTTAGCCTAAACATTTGTTACAGCCCTCTTTTAAGATCTCTGCTTCCTAGTTTCTTGAATAATAATTAGAATAGCAACTTTTTTTTACTTTGTTCTGAACATAAATACATAAAATTTTGTAAGACTTCTGTGTTTTAAAAAGAGGCAGAACTCTTCAGTATACATCAAATTTATTCTACTATTGTGTCTCAGCACCTTTTTCTTCTCTGCATGATGCGTGGCATTCTTTTTAAGTCATACTTCAGTTCTTGACAGACATTCCTAAAACTTACAAGCAAAAAAACAAAGAAGCACATGAAAGTCAGAAAATGAGAATACAATAATCTGTTAGACCAGTCTTCCTTCTCTCCGCCATAGACCTAACTTGTAACCAAAATGTGCAAAAATTATCTGGCATTTACTGTATCCAATAGTGTGTCAGAGCTGCAGATATAACCAAGAACTGCCTAAACACTGACTGTCTGTTCATAGCTAAATGCTGCTGTTCAGTTCATTTTCCTACAACATCACTTCTTTCCCTTCAGTCTTCAAAAAGGTCAAGAAGGACCCAGAAAACTACAGGCCAGTCTGCCTCCATTTCATCCCTCAAAAAGAGATGGAACAGCTCATTCTAAATGTAATTTCTAAGCATTTAGAAGAAAGGAAGGTCATTGGGAATAACCAACATGGATTTGGCAAGAAGAAATGATGACTGACCAGTCTGGTAGCCTTCTATGATGGTACAACTAGCTGGGAAGATGAGGTTAGAACACTGGATGTTATCTGCCTTGTCTTCAGCAAGGCTTTTGATACTATCTCCTATAACATCCTCATAGGTAAGCTCAGGAAATGTGGGTTACATGAGTGGACAGTGAGATGGATTGAGAACTGGCTGCATGACAGAGCTTGGAGGGTTATGACAAATAGTGCAGAGTCTGGTTGGAGACCTGTAGCTAGTGGTGTTCCCCAGGGCTCAGTACTGGGTCCAGTCTTGTTCAACCTATTCACCAATGACCTGGATGACAAGACTGAGTGCACACTCAGCAAGGTTGCTGATGATACCAAACTGGGAGGAGTGGCTGATATACTCAAAGGCTGTGTTGCCATTCAGTGAGACTGGGACAGCCTGGAGACCTGGGTGGAGAGGAATCTAATGAAGTTCAGAAAGGCAAGTGTAGGATCCTGCACCTGGGGAGGAATAACCCCAGGCACCAGTACAGGCTGGGGGTTGGCCTGCTGGAAAGCAGCACTGCAGAAAAGGACTTGGGAGTCCTGGCGGACAGCAAGTTAACCATGAGTCAGCAATGGCCCCTTGTGGCCAAGAAGGCCAATGGTATTCTGGGGTGCATTAAGAAGATTGTGGCTAGCAGGTCGAAGGAGGCTCTTCTCCCCCTCTAGTCTGCTCTGATGAGGCCGCATTGGAGTACTGTGTCCAGTTCTGGGATTCCCAGTTCAAGAAATACAAGGAACTGTTGGAGAGAGTCCAGTGGAGGGCTACAAAGACACATGGCCATTTTTACTACCCACTTGCCAAAGAACAATATTAACCCTTTTTCAATCCTCTGCCTTTCCTCGGTTTAACAATATATGGCAGAACTGCAGTAAATGCACCAGTATGTTTCTTTCACTCTCTCCTGCTTATGTGTGGAAACTGAGCCTGAAATTGAAACAAAAGGAAAACTTAAGGCAAAAGATACATTAATTGGACTCTATGCTACTGTCATTGCTTAAGATGAGTTGATTAATAATGAGAATTTGTAGCCTGTATTTCGTTTTGGGAGGAAACTTTTGCTAACTTTCTCCCAAGACATTGTCCCTTACAGAAATTTATCTTAAGTATGTTTACTGCATGTTTATGATGTTATTTAACTTTAGATATTTTGATATTTGAAGAGAGAAGAGATACATCCAACATGAGAAAATCTTCCAAAGTGCATAAGCATACAACAAACTAGGCTTCAAAAACATAAAATCTTATTTCTTTGATGCAGTATTTTCACTCTTCTCTTCATAAAGATCTATTCTGCACAAAGATATTACCTGATATTTCATTATACAGAGTATGTCACCTAACTCTAAGGTTAGCAAAATGTTATGAGGTCTCTTTTACTTTTCTGCAGCACTGTGTATAAAGGGGTTAAGTGGTGTTGGAAGCAAGAAAATAGAAGAGTCAAAGTGTGAAACATAAATTTTCTTATTAAAAATATGCTTCTCTCTCTTTTTAGAGAAAGCTGTTCTCTACTATCTGCTAGAATTTTCTTCCATTATCTTTTACATATTTCCAGGTACAAAAATAGCCCTATCAACTCTAGTCCTTATTTTCTGTACTATAACCTGAGTATGGTTGATTTGTGTGCTGTTGTTCTGCAGGTGTTCAGAAATATACTAGTTTTATAAACTGAATGCCATCAAATCTATGGCACAACAACCATGTATCTTTTCTGTGTAGAAAAGATCATGGGTTGTACTAAAAGGAAGAGGATCAGAGAATAAGGATACTTAAGAATAAAATTCTAGTTTCAAATTCACAATTGGCAGTCACTGCTGATTGGTATCTACTGATGAGAGTGGCAGTTTATTAATAAACTGTCATGTAAAGCTGATGTATTTGATGTTGAATTCCACTCAGCTGTGCCATGAAATCTCATCTGGTTTATTACTTCCAGAATTACTTATTTTCTGTTGAAAGACTTTTGCAGATACAAATATGTTTCAAAGTTGTTTTCTCAATGCAGGTTACTTCTTCACCCTCCTCCCCCAACCCTCCAGTTCCTCATTGTTGATAAAACAGTCCAACAAAAGCCCAATCTTGATCTCCCAGTATATCCATAATCCAAATAAATAACAAGTTTCAGTTCAGATACAAACTTTGATAAAGACTGATAGGGTTATCAGCAGTCAAAAGGACATGTTATAGTACATAAATTACTTACTCTTGCTATGGCAGGGGGAAAAAAAAAAAAGACAAAAAGCAAATTATATCCCAGAAGTTGTGTATGCCCATTCAGATTGTGCATTCAGATATGTTGCAAGTAAAGCCCTATGTAATTTATCCATACACAAACATGACTGAACTGGGAGGAGACAGAACTTCACACATACACAGAAATATGTGTTCTAGCACATGAAATACTATCTTCTTCTTCAGTTTCACTTTTAAATGAGAACAAAATTCCTAAAGAATTTGATTAAGAACTACAGCATTCTTTTTAATTCTTTAAAAGGTTGGTTGAATCTGACCCATAACGAAACACGAGAAAATTTACTAAGCCTTTTAGTAATGAAGTACAAATTATAAACATCTCAAGTGTTTTCAGATTTCTTCATTATGCTCTTCTACTTTTCCATTTCAGTGTAATAAAGTGAGCTGAGTGGAGCCAACAATTTGACAGATGGAAGCTGGAGGCTATTTTAGAAGAAAAATTACCTAAAACTTTACAACCAACCACCACCGAAAAAAATCATGCTAAGACAGCTGGATCTTTGACTTAACTCAGAGCCCCAGAGTTTATGTTGTGTTCTTTAATGTGCTTATTAAAATAAAAGAATATTTTCAGTTGGAGTCCTGGGTTAAAGTTATTTAATAGCCTTTTGTTCAAGACTAACATTGCATTTAGTTGTATATTTATTTGCACACTGTATCAGTTATTTCCTCCTAAAAATTCTGTAGCACTCAGCTGAGATCAGATATTACTGGACTCATTGCCCAAGTGAAAGCAGGTAAATGTAGGTGAATGTATCAGGTCCATTTTCTTTGAAAATGAGGCTGTAAATCTTTTTCCTACTTCTGTCTATGCAGGAAAAAATGTATTCGTGGGACCCAGCATCCCAGTCAGATTGTAAAAGAAATTAGTTTTCACTGTGCATTTTTTCCATTTTTATTTCTACACAGTTTCTTACTGAGTATAAAAATTACTAAAAAAATCTACAGAATACACACATGCACACACGCAAAAGAAGACATTTCCCTGAAAGAAAATGAGGGTTTTAACTTGATATTGGACTGGACTTATGAAGTACTGAGGAAAAAAGAAAAAAAGTTTGTGACATATATTCACAGGATGGCTCCTAAAATAACTCTTGGAAGGCAATCATAACTACATATGAAATGAGCAAAATAGTTTTCTTCTTATGCTATTTCAGCAAGCCAATATTAATCAAATATGAGCTGGACTTTTTACAGATTGTCACATGTTGCCAACAGAGGTGACAGCTCTCAAACAGAGTATTCTTTAACAAAGTTAGTTTCCTTCACAAGCAGAAGTTGTATGAATATGAAAAGACAGGATATTATCATTTGAAGCATGTATCCAATAATCTAGCAACAGTTTAAATACCCATTCTATCCTTTCTTCTAGATTTCAAATGTGAATTTTGAATGATCAAATCACTGATAAACTTGTGCTCTAACAGCACTTTCACTCCTGCAGTGAGTAATGTAACTATTTTCTCTGCTTTCAGGCTGAATATAAAAAAATGAGAAAATAAAAGAGACAATACAGAATGATTCATTGTTGGTTTCTAATGTCTTAAGCAATAAATCTGATGCTGTGTATGGCACTTATAAATTTCTTTAGAATTTTATTGGGCAAATTCCTTCTTCCCCTCTGATTTTGCAGGGGAGTTGTATAAGGTAATGACTCACCATTTATTTCATGTTCTTTACAAGTCCAGTGAAAATAATTCATGCAAAAGATCCAAATATAAATACCCACGTACCTTATAAAGTATAGTATGCGACAAGGATTTCTATGTAAGATCAAGCTCAATGAGCACACCGATTTCATCCTAGGGGTATGGGAGGCCTTGTGGTCTTCATCAATTCTAGAGTGCTGCCCCACTGATCCAAGACCAGCTACAACCACATCCCCCTTTGCATCTAGTTCAAAGCTCTTCAAATGAACCCTGCTGATTCCTGTCCCAGCATCCTTTTGCCCCTGTGAGATAAACCTTTCCCATGTATTACTGTCTGGACTGGTGTCTTCTAAAACCAGTCATTGTCAAAGAACCCAAAGCCCTGCCTGTAGCACCAGTCTTGTAGCTAAGCATTTATGGACTGGATCCTTCTATTCCATCCCACGGCATTACCCAAAATGGAAGGAGGGAAGAGAAAACAACTTGTGCCCCAGACTCTTTCACCAATCTTCCCAAGGCCTTGAAGTCTCTTCATGCCACTCCGACTATGGGATTCAGCTTCCTTCACAACTGTCTGGAAGGTCAGCAGTGGGTAGTAGTCTGTTGAGTGCATCAGGCTCAGGAGTGCCCTGGTGATATCCCTGATCTGGGCTCGAGATAGACTGCATAATTCCCTATGATGAGGATCAACTCTGCACATTTGGTCCTTTGGTCCTCTCAGAAGGGAATTGCCTACTACAATTACCCTTCTTTCTTTCTTCTCAGAGGCAGTCTTGAGGCATGGTGTCAAGTGCACCTTCCTATGTGACCTTATAGGCAGGCCTTCCACCACATCCTCACCTACCTCTCCCTCAGGGTCCAGGGCCTCAAACCTATTATGGAGGGGCACCTGGGGAAGCAAGGCAGGTAGGGAGCGGGGGGTGCCCACGATGCCAAACTGGGACTTGCTTCCATCTCTCCTTGTCTTTTTGGTCCCCTACCTCAGCCCAACAGCAACAGGGTGCTGTCTCAGGTCTCCCCTCTTTCCTGACAGGGTGGGGGGTCCATCACCTTTTGGGGGATATCTCCCTGGCACCTTTCTGGCCGGAAAACCAGGGAGTTCTTCCACCAGTCAATCTCCTTCTCACACTTCCTGATGGTTCTCAGTCTCTCGACCTCCTTCTTAAGATCCACCACAATTCTGAGCAGATCTTCTACCTGCTCACACCTCATGCAGGTGGAATGCCTGCTTCCCTCTCCTGGCAGCAGCAAACTCTGGCACTACCTGCAGCCAGAGACCTGAACAGGCACAGATTGGGGCAGGCCCTCCATCAGTCTTTTTGGGACAAGCTCTCTGTCTGGAGGAGACCATGGTAAGCTGCAGTCTAGGAGACTGCCAATAGGTGAGATGGTCTACAAGCAAGCAGGGGGACAACCTCTGCACCCTGCTGCATGAGCCTGACATCAACCAACAATAATTGTGTTTAGTGAGATGGCTGTGAACTGTAAAAGAGGTTCCAAGATATGCTAGAAAATCAGTCTGAGAAGAAATGCTAATAATTCATTGACAGTGGCAGTCACCAGTCTGTACATTACTAGTGATTTCTAATGTGTAAGGAAAGGCATGTGTGTCAAGCACTGAATAGTTTAGATAATGCAACTGGAGAAATGGATTCCAAAATTCATGGCTATGTATAGGTATTGCACTATCATTTCTTCCTTTATTGACTTAATTTCTAATAAATCGTTATCTTTCAGAAGCTGCAGCTATACATGATAGCATTATCTCTTAGTCTACAAGGCCTGCGTCTTGGTCTATAAGCAAGTTTCAAGGCATAATTATTGCTGGCTGAACACTAATGAAGTTCCTTTTAGAGAATAGAATATAACCACCATTGCAAAACACTAAGGATAGTAATGTGAGTCTTTGGTTTATGTGAGAAGAGGTTTACTCCTACTACATGTTTATCTCCATTAACCTGGAAATAAGATTCAAGTTGATTTTTCTTTTAAAGTTGATTTTAACTTCAGAAATAATCATACTCCTAAGAGATACAATGACATTTTCAAAGGTACAAAAGACAGAATATCACCAAGATTGTATAGCATCATTCTAATGATAATTTGGCCTAGGCTGTGGCCATAGAAGGACTTTTTAATAATTATTTTCAGAGTACACTTACTATCTTCAGTATAAAAGCACTTTTTTTTTCTGTTTCACATTTTATGCAAGTTGGTTAACTTTTCATCTGTACTGTTCCTTAATAAAAAATGAATTTGGTGAATATATTATATTTCAAATAAAAGAAATAATTATTTTAGGTGATACATTGAAAAGTTTCAGAAGGCTAGAATATGTTACAGAGAGAGTAATTTATTTTTTTTCCTGAATGTCACAAAATAAAAGCTAAAAATAATCCCAGACATTATTCTTAATCTACATAAAAACTTTTAGTTTTACTGTGGCATGATCTGCAAAATCTCTAGCCATACCATTTCACACATTGGTGAATCTACTACTAAGGGTATTAAAAGGTAATTTTGCTGTATTGCTTTTTCCTGTGTTATTACACTTACCATGCTTGAAATTTACACTAAAAGAACAAGTGGCTAATCATTTTCACAGTGCTTTTAAGAAAATATTACCTGTCATATTGGAAATGTATAAACATACAGAAGAAAAAATGTATATCTATAAAGCACATACTCACACTAAAGGACTGAAGAGGAGCAAATCTAGAATGCATTCAGGAAACTTAATATGTTTTTAAACACACCCACACATGTTTGTATTTATGTCCATCTCTTTATATGTAAACAAAAAGTAAAGTTTTCCAAATGCAGTACTATATGTGGTATCTAACAGCAAGGTTTTGCTGGTGAACATAGAATCATAGATTAATTTTTTGTCGGAAGAGACCTTTAAAATCATGGTGTCCAACCATTAACCTAGTGCTATCAATTCCACCTCTAAACTATGTCACTAAGAAGCACAACTACATGTCTTTTAAACACCTCCAGGGATGGCCATTCGACCACTTCCCTGGGCAGCCTGTTCCAGTGTTTCAGAATCCTTTCCATGAACAAGTTTTTCCCTAATATCCAATCTAAACCTCCCTGGTGCAACTTGAGGCCATTTCCTCTTGTCCTATTGCTCATCACTTGAGAAAACAGCTTGACACCCACCTCACTATCACTTCCCTTCAGGTAGTTGTAGACACTGATAAGGTCTCCCCTCAGCCTCCTTTCCTCCAGATTAAAGAGCCCCAGTTCCCTAGTCACTCCTCATCAGACTTGTGCTCCAGGCACTTCACCAGCTTCATCACCTTCCTCTGCACTCTTGCCAGTACCTCAATGTCCTTCTTATGATGAAGGGCCAAAAACTGAACACAGGATTCAAGGTGGGGCCTCACCAGTACCGAGTACAGTGGCACAATCACTTCCCTAGTTCTGCTGGCCACACTGTTCCTGATACAAGCCAGCATGTTGTTGGCCTTTTTGACCACCTGGGGCACACTGCTGGCTCATGTTCAGACGGCTGTCCACCAACACCCCCAGGGTCCTTTTCTGCCCGGCAGCTTTCCAGCCACTCTTCACTGAGCCTGTAGTGCTGTCTGGAGTTGTTGTGACCCAAGTGCAAGACCTGGCACTTGGCCTTGGTGCACTTCACACAACCAGCTTCAGCCCAACAATCCAGCTGGTTCAGATCCCTCATAACTGCATTCACATAAATGATAAATTATGGCACAGAATTCAGAGGGATTTACGTAAGATGGCTTTTTAACTTTACTTGATTATTTCTAAATAATCAAAAAAAAGTTTTTTGTTTATATAAACAAAGTCAAACAATCTACATCCGATTGTTTAATATTACAAAAAAAAACTTTAAAAATATTACATTTCTGGGATGATGAATTTTGATGGCCCCCCTCCAGATTCATGGGCAAGAAACTGATTTTCTACAGTGCCAGCTAGTAGAAAAAGGCATCACAAGCTGAATATAAAGTAAAACTGAAGCCCAGATTCCATGCAAACTTTCTTCCTTGACACTACTTTCGATGACATAAAATGATAAAAATTGTAAGCAAGACAACTTATGGACAGTTATCAGAATCCATTCAGTAGAGTAAAACTAAAAACACGTACTTCAAAACTCCTGTGGTGGGTTATTGCCATTTATAGACTCTGATAGTCCAACAGATGTCCTGGAAGTAGATGTTTCTGTTTCTTCCTATTGTTCGTTGTTGTTGTTGTTGTTGGTTGTGTTTTTTGTTTCTTTGTTTGTTTGTTTGTTTATTATTTTTAATTTAACAGTTATCTCTAAAGGAATATATTGCACATTTGACTGCCTGATTGTTTTGTTTTGGTTTGTTTTTTTGAGAAATTTGGCTATAGTCCTGAACATTTATATTCCTTCTTCATTTACATGAGATAGATAGACAGACAGATAGATAGATAGATAGATAGATAGATAGATAGATAGATAGATAGAGTATATGTGTAAAAACTGAGATCTGAAGTAAATTCATAAGCATAAACATAATTGCAATCCTGGCTTTGTAGACTTCTTTCCTCAAAACTAAAGTTTTATTGTGCACGATACACGCACACACATACACTTATATGCTCCTGTGTATTTCATATAGCATCAGTTGTTCAGAACATGAGGAAAAAATGATGACCAGGAATCTTATATTATAGAATGTACCAGTATTAAAATGGAATTCTCCAAAGGTCACTTCAGTGTATTTTTAGTAAACTCTCCTAGTGTTTCCTCAGCCACCGGCTATCAACAAATTTAATAAATATATCTATGTAGATTTTTGACAATATTACATTGCTTAATATAATATTACAGAATTTCTGTAAGTATAGGGCCTTTACAGGAATCTGAATAAGACTTGTGTTCTTGTACACACTCTAATAAATAGAAAAAAAAAATGGATTTGAGGGATTCAGAATTCAAAAACATTTTACAGACTTACAATAGACACCCCTAAATCACCTGCTAAAGGGAAGATTCTACAACTGTGCTGTGCAACACATGGCATAGCAATAATCAGCTCCACTCCTTAAGGACTATGAGCAAAAGAGACAGAAAGAATCTCCTGGAAAATCAAAAGAAACCAGCTAGAAACAAACCCACCAGACCTGTCCAAATATTAAAAATATATATATATTTTACGTGAGTTTTTAAAATTGATGCTACAAAATTCTAAATTTCAGGCTTTCACACAAAGCTTCTGAAACAAAAATATGCTTTCAATTTCAAAGGTTGTAACTCATTACCAAAAAAGTGACATGGTAAAATATATCATTGTTTCTGCCATGTTGCTTTTTAAACTACTACCTTCACACAATAAATGCAATCACAAACCAAAGCTGACAGATCTGTTCTCCTGGGTTTAGGTTTCCAGTGTTTAAGACCATTGTTTGCTACCCATGTATGCAGAGCATGACAGCTGTTTGTGCAATACAAATGAGGTTTCCTCATGAGTTTGGTCTCAATTGCATGGTAATCATATTGTCTCTTGCTGTAAAACAATCACTTAACTTTATTGTATTTAACATTAGGAAACAAGCCTAAAACACAAGAGAATACTTTGGTAACCTGTTTAAGCTTGTTTTTTTCAATAACCTTATTACATTACTTATTAAATTATTTCAGCAACATGCAAAATGTCAACATACTTTGTTCAAATGACTTCACATTAAACATGAAGTTTCCCAAAAAATCTTAGTATGGAAAAGAGAAAAAAGTGAACTACAGCAACCACAAGTTTCCAGTAATTTTAGCTATCATTTTAATAGCTATCTGCCTACCATCTCATTCCCCAAAACTGTCACATTAAACTTCTGTTAGTAGGAAACAATTTTGATAAAGCTCATACGTGACAGTTTTACTGTCTACAGCTTCTTGATCCTTATTCATTCGTAAAAGAAGGTTTCCCACAAGGGATTTAATGTACAAAAATGCAGCTTGTGTCTGCAGAACCTTTGTCATTTTCAGAGATCATTGCCTCTTTAGTTCATGTTATCTCTCTCACTTAGAAATGATGTCAGCTCCTGTGTTTGATGACTAAGTTGACATTAGTCCCAAAACGCAACATGGTCAACGTACACATGTAGCATTGAAGTACAGTTATGTCAGACTTTTGTCAGTCAAACTATGCTAAAACAACAAAAAAACCCAAACAAATAAACAAAAAACTCCAAATAAATTAGTTTTCTGCTTACACAGTAAGGAAAAAAAAAAAAAAAAAAATTCCTCACCATCTTTTGAAATGAAAAGAGATAAATTAATGGTTGTTGTTACTAGCTGACATTATCATAAATTGTGGCGGATGTTTATTCATGCTCCAGGTAAAATAGCAATATGCTGGAGTGCATTTATTCACAGAACCATCTAAATTTAGGCTAAAGAAATAACAAAAATATTTACTCACCCTGATCTTGTAGGTTCGAAATTCAACTGAAGACTCTCTATCCTGAGATCTGAGAAACACAAAACAAAAGCTTTCTATTGCCACTGAAAATAAATAGCTAGACCTTAGATGTAGAGCAAAATGAGTAAATGATAGTTCAATACTTCAAATAACTAACATAGATATATATTATAGGGAAATCAATTGGCTTAAACCTTGAGTAGTACACTTTAAATGAACTACATTTTATGTCAGAAAAGCAGCCCAATAAAAACCTATGCTTTCAAGTGTGCTTAGTCTTCCTTCCCTACCCCTAAACAGTGTTTTGAGGAAAAAAAAATTAAGATATCTCCTGAAACTGAGAATTTGCAAATTTCCATGGAGACCAACAAAGTACAGACATATCTGGATAGAAGTTCAGAAGTTCAGACCAGTTGAAACTGTGACTTCAGAAGTTTATTTGAACATACATAGCTCCTTCAGAAAACAACTTCAATGCTCAGAAGATATTAAAAATATACAAACTAACAAAACTACAAAAAAACCCTGACTACATTCTAAGATTGTGTTTGTAAGAGTGGGAAATCAAAATAATCAAAATAATAACAGATTATATACATTTCATGTTTGAAAGGGATCAGAATGCTCCATGAAAGCTGATGAAAGTGCATCGGAGTAAAAGCAATAGAGAATCTGACTGGGAGTGCACGTTTGTATATCTGGGAGTGTGAAAATTGCATTTCTTCTATAAAAGCAGAGGAAAAAAACAGAGTAGTATAGCAAATCTCCTTTATGAGCAACAAATACAAATGCTTCATCATTGAATTAACATTCATTTCATGGAACTGGATGCATTTCTTTATAATTGCTAAGATTTGTTAAATCTATCAATACTATAACCATGGTTATTTCATTAATAAGGCTTCAGGTTACCCATTAGCTTAATAAGAACAATCTAAAATTTATTTTCCTGCAGCAAATTAGTTTCCAACTTTTTGTCTAAGGGCATTTTTCTCTTTCCAATACAACATTAATGGAGATTAATGTTCAAAGTTTAAAATCTGGCAAATAAATATTAGAAAATATACAAAGTAAAAACCTGCCTGTTTGAATAATAGAAAAGAAGGATGCGTGAAAAAGATGCATAAACATAATATTAAATTTATTTTAGTTTTGTGCTAACGGTAATTATAATATAAAAGAAGAAGAGTAAATGCTAATAGTAGTAATCTACATGATTTGGAGGAAGTGTGTTTGTGTCTGTAATCTTTTTTTAAGATTTTACAAGACATCTTATAAACAGATTATCCCTTCAGTGCTTGCAGTGTTGCCAAGTTCTAGCAATTTTTCCATGGTATTTGTATTAGATAAATTAGTTTTATGTGGTGTTTTGTTTATTTTTTAAAAATATTTTTATGGTTTTATTTTTGGTTTTATTTTATTATTTTTACTGGGGCTTTGTTTGGTTGGCTGGTTGATTTGTTTTGTTTGTTTGTTTTCATGGCTCAAGGAGAGTTTTGAGCTGGACATTTAAAAGCAAAAACCACATGGGTCCGGCAAAACTTGTCAATGTTTTCTAGTTAAAGACCTCAGAATTTCCACTACAACAATGCATTTGGTCTTAAATCTCTTAAGCTGTTGAACAGTCTGTTCTGTCACTGTAGAAATCACCATGTAATATTGTCATTTTATTTATATGGAGGAAAAAAAAAAAGAAAAATAACAACAACAAATGAAACCAACCAACCAACAGCAACAAAAACAAGAAAACAGAAAAGCTCTTAAGACTTTAATTTACTCTTATATCTCCAAATACATTTTCCCTGGACATTCTTTTGTATGTTGTAATTTTCTTCTCTTCCTGTTTCTTTCCTTATTAAAGTAGCAGCACGTGGCCACTAACAGGGCTATCATAGCAGAAGTGAAAAACTGATTCTTAAGCTAAACATACTTTGAAAATGGTCAAAATTAATCTGTGATTCACAGCACCTTTTTTTCCGTTTCACTATTTTCAGTCTGTGTGGGGACTATTATGGTAGAATATTTTTATATAGTTTTAAACCATTGGAAAAAAAAGTTGTATAGATTTGAAATTAGGAGCAAAAATTTATATTTTATTGCTGTCCCTTCAGAGTCAGTCCATTATAGCATCACTCTAATTCTTACACAGAAAACCTCCAAGTTCTTTAAACCAGGAAACCGTATGTTAACAAATCTTGAGCATAACCATAGTTCTGTTGTCAACTAAAATATTGATCTAGAGGTCAGAAATTCTTCCTATCCATAAACTTCCCTGCTCTGTAAACTCAGTTTGGGACTTTCAATTAAAGTTTCTTGAGTACTTTGAGAGGTTTAGATGAAAAGTGCACTGTTTTTGTACTAAGGGTTATTTCTATGTATATAAAAATAAAATATCAATAAGATAGTTCATTATATTATATTGCCAGCAAATTAATCATACTTTGGAGAAAATAGGAACTCTATCTCTTGAAAGACATTTGGTCTTATTTTAAGTAAAAAGTGATTTATTCTCCAAGTTCGCAAACTCACACAAATTGGTACCAATTTCTAGTTAATTTTTGTATGTCTAAAATATTTTTCTGCGTTTGAAGAATACAAGTCCATTTTCTTCCTCTTTTAGAAATCTATTGGATTTGTAGAGAAATAATATAATATATATGAGAAGATGATATCTTCACAGATTATTCTGTTATCTAGTTCTTCCAAAAATGGAAACAGATTCAAATACAGCCTACAGTAAAAGCAGTAACAGTGCATATTTTTTTTATTTTTTAGGACAGCTCTGTCATTTTACCTGATAACTGTGTCTCATTCATTTAAAAAACTCAGTCCCTACTTATTCCTAGCTGTATGTCTGATCCATGGGCTTTAAATATCTCACCAGTTTTCCACCAATAACCATTTCTCAACCTTTTTCTATTCTTGCTGAATCAAAACCAAATTCTTGAAAAGAGACAAATCTATCTGCTGAAGCAATCACATATTTCCATTAGATTTTACAATCCCATTTTCATAATCTCTTGGGAGAACATTCTGTTTCATGGCAAAACACAGTCTTCCATATTTCAATGCCTACAAATAAAAAAAGGTATCCAATGCAATTATTTTAGGGACATTATCTTTATAATAAAATACATAAATTTCTTGGCAGCTAAAATATGCATAAAATAGCTCTCTTTCCCTTTCTTTTCAGTATTAACCATAACAGAAAATCCAGCTTTGTTGACAAAGTGTTACAGCATTCCCTAACACAGGGTATAGCCCAAATTTTTAGTATTAAAGGTTAACTTTTTCTTGCAGTCTCTCTTTGGTAGCTGGACTTCAGGGCAGGTGCTCTCTACCTTAGCTTCAGTGGTCCTGAAGCCCGAAAACACATCCTGGAGTGTGTTTTCATTATTTATCAGAGTGAAACCTCACCATACACTTTCCTCTTACATACTTGTCATTAGAAGTTATCTCAGGTGTACAGGGCAGGCAGGGAAGGAATGACGGTATGCTTTAAATTAATATGCTGAAATTTTGATAGCTTGAGAATCAGTAATGTAGAATCTCTGAAAGAATTGATCTATGCTGTTGTGGAACTCGCAGTATTAGGCTGTATTAAGTTTCTGTGTTTTTGCACTCTGTCCAGCTATTTCTGTTGTTTCTGTGCATTTAGTGGTGATATTCTAGCAATTTTGTTCCATACTTTTGATTTTGGATAAGATCTGTAATTTGTCAAGATCTTTGTAGATTCTAATCCTATCCTCTGGGGCATATACAATACTGCCCAGCTTTCCGTGAGCAATGGATATTTAAAGTTTGTGGTTTCTTCCATGATTCAGATTTTTTTTTTTTTCAAATGCTGAAAAACAATATGGCCAAAACAAATCCCTACAGAAACTCCCAGTTACTATGATTAACAATTATTCTTTCTTAACTGAAAGCAATTTTTCAAATTGTGGTTGCATCTGATTCATATTTTGCTGGTCTGCTTAAAAGAATGCAATAACACACACACCCTACATCTCCCTTAATAAAAATGCAATTATATCACATTTACTTCTTTTTTTCCTCATGGAAAAAACATGTGTTAGTACTTCATAAACAAATTTACCCTACAGAAACAAAAGGCATAACAAACTATTTCAGAGAAACAAATTCTTCTTTCATAATTAACACCATTTATAAGTTATTTGAATTTTCATCAAACTGCACTGACATTAGCATTTGCTTTCAGCACAATATTTGTAATTTTAAAGTCAAAGTTGCAGGTTACTTACGACTTCAGTTATACACCCTTTCACAAATAGTTATCCATAAAACCTCTACCATGTGTTATAAATGAGTTTTCTTCCAGTTTGTAATATAATTATGTTCAGTTCTTCCATTACGGAAGTGTCAGCAGTTCTGTCTCAATTACAGGTTTTAAATTTGTGAGTAGTTTGTTAACCAATAAAATTGTGTCAAATACTTTTCAAACAGAGAAAACTACTCTCCTCATACTACAAACTGGAAGAAAGCTAATTTTTAGTGGTAAGAGGTGTATGCCACATACTATCATCAACAGTTATTAAAGGTTCTTATCTTGCTATCATCTCAGAAAACACCAAAATGTCTAATTTCATATAAAAGATTCAAATGTTATTAGCAACTTTAAAGCATGTAATGAGCTATTTAGGAATCAGGATCTCTCAATCCAGAGTCATAAAATCAATTACATTCTTGAAAATAAAAATATACAATTTAAATATTTGATTTAAGCCTTCAGTTTATATGTTGATCAGATTCTGAAGCTGTTCTTTAGAATTTCTATCACCCATTTACAATCAATTTTTAAAGCTAACCATGTGGTGGAATATCCATTACGTAAAAAGAATTGGCCATAAGTACCTTAAAATATCTAATGTTTTAAAACATTTTAAAACTTTATTGCATTTGGGACTGTTTTCCTCTTTCTTTTAATGTTTGAACTACATTTTTGATCTAGAATTTTGGCAGCCGTTGTTCTGTTTTCTATTGAATAAATTTGTACACAAATCAGAAACAAGAATTAACATAAGCATAATCTAGTGAATTGAGTAATTGAACACATAAGAAGGCCATTCTCACATCCTTGACTCTTCGACCCTGAGCTTTACTTGTGAGTACAGTCATGTCACAGAAATTTGCCTTCAGGGCTAATCTGCCTCACAAGTTTTTTGCCACAACTAGGAAGTCAATGTCTGTAAAGAATGTAAAAATCCAAAAATATTGTCACTAAAATTAACCTCTAGAAAAATGATTTATGGTGTAGGAAAAAGTAGAAACAGCATAAATGTTTAATCACATCATCTTGACAAAAGAATTCAAAAATCTACACAAGGAGGTAGGATTTGTCACATCTGCCAAAGTGACTAATGTCTGCAATATTAGGTGCACTCTGATGCTCTCAGAGTTCCTATCTTATTCAGATATCCTATGATATGCACAATTGTAGAACTGCAAAACATCAAAGGCTCAGATAAAAATCACCTTCAAAACATCCTCTGAAAATCTCAATCAGTTAAAAAAAGTACATATTTGTCAGAAGGCACACCATTGAAGACTTGGGAAGTTGAACGAAAAGTAGAAGTCTGACTTTGATACCCAGGGGACAAACCAGTGCTGAACAAGTAATATAAACTTATTGGTTGAAACTGAAGAACTGATACCAAATAGTTTATTCCACAATTTACAGAACCCAGTAACATACCATAATGGTATTTCATACTAATAGAGGAATTAAGACTGCATTCTTCTAAAACAACAAAAATGAAAAAAGAAAATTGAGTCTGTACATGCACAACAATTACATACAAAATTTATAAAAAAAAATATTTTCAGGAAAACACCTTATTTACAATGTCACAGGAGGATGAAGTCATGTGATGGGATAAGTGAAGTATAAGATGCTTAGCCTTTAAAATTTATTAGTTCTATTCACAATGCCCATTTAGAAAAGTAGTTATGTTAATATTGCTTATATTAATAACCCAGATTTGGTGTTCACACATAACTTTAAGAATAGAATAGAGAGTATTTATGAGTCTCCACTATTTCCTCTAGGGCCTAGTCCAATCTGGCATTATAATCCTAGTTAGTCCAGTATGTAACAAGTTAATGACTTGTTTTATTTGCTTTCATTAAAAACTTGTTCTGCATATGAAGAAACAGTAAGAGAGAGAGAGAAACACCACAAAAATATTGGAAAATCACATAGAACCATAGGTTCATAGAATGTGCTGACTTGGAAGGGATCCACAAGGATCAAGTCCACCTCCTGTCTCTGCATATGACAACTCCACAGTTCAAACCATGTGTCTAGGGGCATTGTCTAGATTCTTCTTGAACACTGTCAGGGTTGGGGCTGTGACGACCCCATTGGGGAGCCTGTTCCAGTGCTTTATCACCCTCTGAATGAAGAATTTCTTCCTAATATCCAAGCTAAATCTCCCCTGGCACAACTTCATGACATTCTCTTGTATCCTATAATTGGTCATCAGAGAGAAGAGATCAATAGCTGCTGCTCCTCTTCCCCTTATGAGGAAACTGTAAATGGTCTTATCTCAGCCTCCTTCAAGCTAAACAGACCTAGTGACTGCTCCTCATACAGCTTTCCCTTCAAACCCTTCACCAACCTTGTGGCCTTCTTCTGGACACTCTCCAGCAGCTTTATATCGTTTTTGTCCTATGGTGCCCAGAACTGCACACAGTGCTCCAGGTGAGGCTGCACCAGTGCAGAGCAGAGCAGGCACCTCCCTTGCCTGGCTGGCAATGCCGTGCTTGATGCACCACAGGACATGGTTGGCCCTCTTGGCTGCCAGGGCTGTGAAATGTAACTTTAAATTCCACTGCAAAGGACTGTAATTTGGATCTCCCTCATCCCTGACCTTTTCACATGCCTTTTGATGAGCAAAAATTTTTTCACACTCACTCTGAACAAATATACACTGCAAACCTCCACAAATTGTTGTGGAGCGGAAGTCTTGTCTCATAGATGTCTGTTTCATTTATAATTCTTTATTTTTCACTGTGGAAAACTAAATATACCACTATTTGTAACTGATCATATATATCAGGTACCTTATGACAGGAAATTTGGTTTTATCTTTTTCTCAGGGTCAAAACTTTAGGTGTTTGTTATAATGTGATGAAGCCTACTTGAAGACATTGTTTAGATAATGGAAAGACTGACGATATCTACCTGGCACGAACTGATTAGATAAATGACGTTTGAGCTGGTGTAGCAGTTGCACATCCCCCTGAGATCTGAAGCCTTCAATGAGGCAGCCGATGACTCTTTTAGCACCTTTTATGCCCCACTGTGCCTGTCCCCACCCACATACCAAGGTACCAAGGTGCTGATAGTCACATCCTCCCTTACCCCTGGGCAGGGTGACTTCACCTCTGCCAGCTGGTGTGGCAGGTGGGGTGGGACCCTCAGTCAGTTGAGAGTCCTTAATGGGACCCTGTCAATTGACAGGGTCGTTAACAAAGGAGGTACCCAGAGTAGCTGCAAAGCTTCTGGACAACATTGTAATGTCCACAGCCAGATCTGACCAAGCTATCAAATGGGGTCCCCGCCAAAGACCTCCTTGGAGTGGACTTCTCAGATCAGCGGGTCTGTGAACTGGAGTCCTCCCTTTAGACTGGGATGCCGTCTAAGGAGACTTACCGGGATTGAGAGCGCCTCACCTCCTCGTTTGGGTGAGTAGTTATTTACTGAATATATCCTTGAATGAGTCCTTGCCTAACCCAGGTAAGTGTGAGTCCTTGCCTAATGCAGGCGAGTGATTCTTTCTTGTGGGTACCCTGGAGTCAGAGGGCTCTGGTTTTGTTTCTTGTGAGTGTATGCATGTGCACTGTGGATCCTCCTCATTATTCTTATGCTGCTATACCCCAATAATCTCCTCAACTGATATCTGAACCTGTATTTTATGTTGTCAAAGTGCTAACTAATTGTATAAATCCTGTTTCTTATCAGTTTATTTGCTGCACTTTTCCGACTAGAATAAACTCTGTTTTGCAACTTATTGTCCACCTAAAGCTGACCTTGGGGTGCCTCTTTGACAGCTGGAAAACTAAGAACCAATACATAAACTTTTTCCAATAACCACTATGAGTTTCATACTTCTTTAACACATCTGGGACAGGAGACCTGCAGATTACAGAAACCCTGATGACAGCTGCTAACTGACCTTAGATGGAGAGAGAGTCACAGAGACTAGCCCAGAGTGAGTCACATCATCAGTGTACACTGACTATCTAACATAAAAAGTAATAGATAGCAAACCCAATAGTTCTTTGGGGAGGGACAAACATTCACAGGTGTCCAATGCTCTGTTAAGGTGGGGCCATAGTGCACAGGGGCTGACTGCCCAGGCAGGTTGGATGCACCAGCTATGAGCCTGAGTGTCCTGCCCTGTGGACCACGGTGCAAGGCCTGACTTGGCCACAATAACTGGGCCCAGGCTCATGTGAATGTGAAGTGTGTGAGGAGGCTGTGGAAGAGAAATGTTAGAGAAGAAACTGAAGTCCACCAGATGTATACATCCATCTTCAGGCTGGTCACAAGGATGGAGCCAGGCTCTTCTCAGTGACAACCAATGGTAAGACAGGGGGTAGTGGGTTCAAACTGGAACACAAGAGGTTCCACTTAATTTTGAGAAGAAACTTCTTCTCAGTGAGGGTAACAGAGCACTGGAACAGGCTGCCCGGGAAGGTTGTGGAGTCTTCTTCTCTGGAGGTGTTCAAAACCCACCTGGAAACATTCCTGTGTAGCCTCATCTAGGTGCTACTGCTCCAGCAGGGGGATTGGACTATATGGTTTTTTTAGGTCCCTTCCAATCCCTAACATTCTGTGATCTCTTGTGCTACCTTTTTTGCTTTAATACTACCACTTTGTAATATTGAGCAGAACCTGACCCTGTCTTCTCTGTGTCATCCCACCAGGTATCGGTAGACACTAATAAGGCCCCTCCAAGGCTATTCCTTCCCAGCATGAACTGCAACCTGAATAGCTCCTGCAACCTTGTATCAGACTTCCTGTGCTCCAGCCCCCAAACAATTTGATGATGTCCCTGAAAGTTGTTCCAGTATGTCAGTGTCTGTCCTGTGGGTAGGAGCTACAGGCTGGGCACAGCACACAGATCCCAGACAGCAGAGCAGGATCCTTCTCCAAATCTGCTAGCTACACCGTTGCTCATGCAGCCAAGGATGTGGCAGTAGCTTCTTTGCTGCCTGAGGGGTGCTTGTGCCTGATGGTCAACCTGATGTCGCTGGGGCCCAGAGGCCTTTTCTTCTGCTTGCAGCCGGTTGTTCCTGACCTGTTCTGCTGCATGGTTTTGTCCATGCCAGGGTCCAGACTTTACATTTGCTCTTGTTGAATACTCACATTAAACTTTGAGAAATTAAATAATCAGTAGTTAATTTACATAGGAGACTGCACATAAAAGTAATAATTATAATAATAATTATTTTTTATATAATAATACTGTATCAGTATTTTAATAATACTGTATCAGTACTCTCTTCCTGAGGTACATATGCATATCTTACATTTGAACACAAACGTTATCATTTGAACAATGTACACAACGAGTTCTTTATGGATTGTTAGCTTTTAATTGAAATGTACCAACTGTCTGATAACCAGTGATGCTTCTTGCTCTTACATAACTCAGATAATTTAGTTACTTCCCACTTTACACAGCTTTTATTAACCATTTCGGTATCTTCTTTTATTATTTTTAGACTTAATAGGAATAAATGCTACATTTTTGGAAACAGAGAAAGAAAAACAATTGTTATTCTACACAAAATTATTAGGAAGGACTTCAACTCTGCTGTGGTTCCAGAGAGCAGACACTCTGATTTTAATATCTGTAGAAACTTTACCATCCTGGATCCTAAAATATCAAATTGAGGTGCAAGCTTTTCCTCAGATAATATGTTCCAAGAGAATGTAAATCTGAAACAGTGTAGTAGTTATCATAGAATGGATTCTGCAGCATTATATAATAATTAACAAATCACAGGAAATAATTTAGATTAAAAAATCATATATATAATTTTTTGAGATGTATTGACTCAGACAGCAATTGACAGAATATTGCAAATGCTGTGCTTTTACTTTTTAATGACAAAACAAACACAGAAACTAGTTAAATAACTGTCTCTACACTTCACTTACACAACTTGGCTAACTGGGGAGGCCTCAGTTGACTAGAAGTTGGCTAATGTGATGCCCATCTAGAAGAAGGGTCAGAATTTCAATCCAGGGAACTACAGACCTGTCAGTCTAACCTCAGTGCTGAGCAAGGCCATGGAGCAGATGATCTTGTGTAACATCATATGGCACATGCAAGAGAACCATATGATCAGGCCCAGTCAACATGGGTTTATGAAAGGCAGGACCTGTTTGAACCAACCTGATCTCTTAGGTGACCCAACTAGTAGGTGAAGGAAAGGCTGTGGGTGTTGTGTACTTCTACTTCAGTAAGGTCTCTGATACCATATCCCACAGCATTCTCCTGGAGAAGCTGGCAGCTCATGGCCTGGATGGGTGTACTCTGTGATGGATAAAAAACTGGCTGGATGGTCGAGCCTAAAGAGCTGTGGTGAATGGAGCCAAATCTGGCTGGAGGCTGGTCACAAGTGGTGTTCCCCAGGACTCAGTGTTGGTGACAGTTCTGTTTATTCTCTTTATCAATGATCTGGATGAGGGGATTGAGTGCACTCTTAGTAAGTTTGCAGATGACACCAAATTGTGTGGGAGTGTTGATCTGCTGGTGGATAGGAAGGCCATCCAGAGGGATATGGACCAGCTGGATCGTTGGGCCGAAGCTGATTGTATGAGCTTTAACAAGGCCAAGTGCCAGGTCCTGCATTTGGGTCACAACACCACCAGGCAATGCTACAGGCTCAGGGAAGTGTGACTGGAAAGCTGCCTGGCAGAGAGGGATCTGGGGGTACTGACAGAGAGTTGGCTGAATATGAGCCAGCAGTGTGCCCAGGTGGCCAAAAAGGCCAACAGAATCCCGGTTTGTATCAGGAATAGTGTGGCCAGCAGGACTAGGGAAGTGATCGTGCCTCATTGGTGAGGCCCCACCTTGAATCCTGTGTTCATTTTTGGGTCCCTCATCATAAGAAGTACACTGACATGCTGGTGAGAGTGCAGAGGAAAGTGATGAAGCTGGTGAGGTGCCTGAAGCACAAGCCTTATGAGGAGCGGTTGAGGGAACTGCGGCTGTTTAGCCTGGAGAAAAGGAGGCTGAGGGGAGACCTTATCATTGTCTACAACTACCTGAAAGGAGGTTTTAGCATGGAGGGTGCTGATCTCTTCTCCCAAGTAACAAGTGATAGAACAAGACAAAATGGCCTCTAGTCACCCCAAGGGAGGTTTAGATTGGATATTAGGAAAAAAATCTTCATGGAAAGGTTTGTCAGGCAGTGGAACAGGCTGCCCAGGGAAATGGTGGAGTCACCATCCCTGGAGGTGTTTAAAAGGCATTTAGGTGAGGTTCTTAGGGACATTGTTTAGTGATATGGTTCGGTTAGGTTAATGGTTGGCCTCGATGATCCTGAGAGTCTCTTCAAACTGAAATGATTCTGTGATTTTGTGATTCTGTGATTTATTAGTACCTTGACCTGCACTAGAAACCAGTAATAGATGCCTGAAATATATTTTACACTATCAATCCACAAGTTCTGTTGTGCGTCTTGAGGAAGCAGATGGCAAGAAAGATGTTATGTGTGTGTAAGGGAGAATAAGAAAGAGAAAGAGAGAGAGAGAGAGATTACAACACAATATAGCATGACCATTCACTGGAAACTGAGATAGAAAATTTTCCTTCAGAACCCCGCAAGTACGAAATGTTAGATCATTCTCAGCTCACAAAACAAATACAAAAATACAGAATTCCTGAGTGCAAGAGGAAGAGCAAGCTACTTTGTAGTTCTTTCTGTAAAATGTGTATATACCCCTTTGCTTACCAGAAAACTGCACACACTGCTAAAATGTATTTAGGAAAAATTCCTGTAAAGATGGTTCACGGTGTTTTAACCACAGCCCTCTTACACACATTCTGTGCCAACTTTTTAGTTTTTTTCTGTAGAGATCACACGGAAGAATGCAAGCTGATAGTGTAAATCACACTGCCCTAAATCTGATTCTGATTCACTGCATGATCTCACTAGACAACTTGAATTTGTATATATCCTACAACATGTTAGTGATGAATTTGATTTCACTGGGTAAAGTGTTTTTTTTTTTTTTCATTAATATCTCCTATTAACTCAAATAAATAAATATCAATGGGGTAAGGATGATCTGGCCATGGCTGAAGTTAGCAGTGTGTTGTATTTTGAAATGAACTCATTTGTTTTTAATGACAAAAATGCTACTATTGCTTTGCTAAACAATAAGGCTCCAAGTCATTTACTAAGTGCTATTGTGATAAGAGAGGCAATATGGTCCCACAATTACAGTGCAGGAGAGCTAGATTCCTAACTTTGCCACTGATTTATTGTTCTGTATTAGAAAAAGCATTTTTTTGTCTTTAATTCTTCTCATTGTTAAACTGGGCATAACACCTGTTCAATGACTTCAAAGATCAATAGTTGTGAAATGCTTTCTATTTATAAATATACAAGATTCTGTAAGCATTACAGTTATATTTTCTCAAAGCAGAGATAAATTTTTCCTTCCAATTTCTCTTCATGAGGAGAGAAATCTCAAAAAACAGAGACAGTTTAAATAATACTTTTAAATATTTATTTCACTGTGTGATTTGCAGACAAAGTACTTAATCAACAGGCAATGACATTTATCTCTATGGAATGAACACTTGGCAGCATTTTTACATGGGAAAAAGAGAGCATACAGTCTGACACAGATTACAAATTCAAGATGAGAAGTAGCAGAATGCCAAGAAAGAAGGGGTAACCTTCTTAAAGGTTGTAGAGGATGTAGAGGGTAACTGTCTTTCTGTGCAGTTGCTTATTAATCCACTGTAGTATGTTTATATTATTGAATGTAAACAAAGTCACACAAATTTAGGACATTTTGTACCTTCTTCATTAGAGACAGGCTAGTAAGAATAATGTAAAATTAGTGAATAATGTGTGGACTATTACATGGAGATGTCTCAACCTTATCTTAAGTCACAAACCTTTATAAAATAATTAAGTGATCCAAGTACAGAAAAAAAAATGCACACATTACTACTATACCATCATTCAGGTCAACATTTTCTATAACACATATTGTGCAAACTTTGACATTTTTCTGCATGCAAAAAGTACTTATGTAAGTGAAAATGACAGTAGTTTTCTTGTTCTATTTTCATTTACTTGAGTTTAAATGGTACTACCTCAAAAGTTCTTGTCATAAGTCCTCATTGTTACATCAATCAGCTGTTTCTATTGAGTTGACTCTCCAATGATTCCTTCATGAACCCTGTTATTGGACATTTTAGTTATATACCCAAAGCCTATTTTGATTTTAAATGTCAAATAAATATATACGATCTTCAAATGCAACAGTTCTTTCATCATGTTTTGAACACTGATGGGGTTTTCATAAAGTTATTCTGATTTGTTAGTTTTATTATAATTTTTTTTTGGAAATTGCCACAATGAGTAATGTTACAGATAGCCTACTCCTTTCAAATGCTCTAGCAAAGATCCTCTTAACCATGGAAGGTTTCAGCTGCCCCTTTCTTAAAATCCTAAATTAATCAGTTTGACAATTATGAGTTTCAAATGGAAAACATTTTGATTTAAGGCTCTCATTAAATGAAGAGATTTTGATGACTTAATTATAGGGTGTTTTCATTTAAATACTCGGTTTGCCTATGAAATGGTTAGATCATTGATAGAGACAGAACTCGCCCCAGTACTGAGCCCTGGGAAACACCATTTGTGATCAACGACCAACTGGATTTAACTCCGTTCACCACAACTCTTTGGGCCCAGACATCTAGCCAGTTTTTTTACCCTGCAAAAAGTACATGCATCCAAGTCATGAGTAGGAGTTTCTCCAGGAGTATACTGTGGGAAATGGTATCAAAGGCTTTACTGAAGTCCAGGTAAACAACATACACAGCCTCTCCCTCATGCACTAAGCAAGTTGCTTTGTTATAGAAGATCAGGTTAGAGTCAAACAAGACCTGCCTTTCATAAACCTATGCTGGTTGGGCCCGATTGCCTGGTTGTCCTGTATGTGCTGCATAATGGCACTCAAGAAGATCTGGTCCATAACCTTCCTGGCACTGAGGTCACACTGACAGGCTGGTAGCTTCCCAGATCCCTCTTCTGGCCCTTCTTGTGGTGGAACCTCACTTTTGTTAACCTCCAGTCAACTGGGACCTCCCCCAGCTAGCCACTGATAAATGGTGAAAAATGGCTTGGTGAACTGCTCTGCCAGCTCCCTCAGAACCCTGGCTCCCTAGACATATGCATGTCTATGTGGTGCAGCAGGTTGTTAAGCACTACCCTTTGGATAATGTGGGCTTTATTCTGCTCCTTGTCCCTGTCTTCAAGCTCAGGAACTGGGTACCCAGAACACAACTGGTCTTACTATTAAAGAATAAGGTAAATAAGGCATTAATTACTTCAGCTTTTTTCTTGTCCTCTGTCCCCCTGTTTCCCCCTGCATCCACTAAAGGATGGAGATTCTTCTGAGTCTTCTTTTTGCTGCTCATGTATTTAGAGAAACATTTTTTTATTGTCTTTTATGCAGTAGCCTGATTAAATTCTAATTGGGCTTTGACCCTTCTAATTTTTTCCCTGCATCACCTCATGACATCTTTGCAATCCTCCTGAGTTGCCTGCTATTTTTTTCAAAGGTCATAAATTCTCCTTTTTTTTCTGAATTCTAGTCAAAGTTCTCTGTTTATGTGAGTCAGTCTCCTTCCCCACTGTCTTGTCCTTTGGCACAGGGGGTTGGTGATCATCTGTGCATTTCAAACTTCCTCCTTGAAGGATTATCAGCCTTTCTGGATTTCTTTGCCCTTCAGAGCTGTCTCCAAAGAGACTTTGTCAACCAGTCTCCTAAACAAGTCAAAGTCTGCCCTCCAGAAGTCCAAGGTAGCAGTTCTGCTGACCTCCCATCTTGACTCCTCTAAAAATTGAAAACTCTATTGTTTCATGATCGCTATGCCCAAAACAGCCTTCAACAACCTCATCACCCACAAGTACTTCTCTGTTTGCAAACAACAGGTCCAGCAGGTGCTTTCCTTATTTGGATCACTGACCAGCTGTGTGAGAACTTTGCCTTTCACACACTCGAGGAGCCTCCTAGACTATTTCCTCTCTCTGTGCTGAATTTCCAGCAGATATCTGGCAAGTTGAAGTCCCACATGAGAACAAGGGCTAGCGATTGTGAGACTTCTCCCAGCTTCTTACAGAATATTTCATCTACCTTTTCATCCTGGTCAAGTGGCCTTCCTCTCGATTCTTATGCATAAGCACTCAACCGTATCATCATTATCGTTAAGCTTTAGACAATCAAGATACTCTCTAACATACATCACCTCTATTTACTTGTCTATGCCTTCTGAAGAGTTTATAGCCATCCATTGCAGCATTCCAATTGTGTGAGTAGACCCACCATGTTTCTATGATGACAACTATATCATAGTTTTCCTGTTGCAGAATGGCCTCCAGGTCCTCCTGTTTGTTGCCCGTGCTATGTGCATTTGTATAGATGCACTTCAGCTCAGCAACTGATCCCGTCACCTCTCTGATGGAAGAAGCCCTAACTCTTATATGATCCATACATGGAGGTATAATAGTTTTAATGTATCTACAGAATGTAGAACAAAACACTCCCCCTTTTTAGTATATTTCAGTATAAATACCAGCATAACATTAAACAATAATTTCTCTCCAAACATTTCTGTAAATGTCTCTTTGTTCACATTTTCTCTGCAAAACACACAAGCAGGCAAGATAGTAAGGTGAGACAACCACAGGCCATAGACAATTACAAGGACAGAGGAAGGATGAGTAAAAGAGTAGCACCCACTCTGCTGCTACCTTCTCCCTCACTTTTTCCCTGGATGTCTACATCTGATTTTCCTCACTTTCTTCTGACTCATACCCTCCTTCCTAATGCTCCTGTCTGGTTTCACAAGTATTCCTGACTCAGTACCAGAGACAGAGCATGACTCCTGAAGATGATGTCAAATACAGTTGGTACGTACTTTATGAATACAAAATTACAAAAAGGTACATCACCAAAAAAAAAAAAAAGGATTTTTTTTTTTCTCTGAATGGAGTCAAAAGTTACAGTTAATAGAGAGGAATGGTTGCTGTTCTCACCCTGTCACAGTCATCTCATATATCACTAGTGACTTTTGGCACATTCTTCTTGAAATGGAAAAATGCATGGTGTATGATTGATTCACAGTTTTTTCAGATGATACAGTGAAAAGTAAGAAGCCAGAGCAATGTAGTCTGAGGTGTCTGTTTAATATCATAGGATTTAACTTGTTAGACAACCAGCCCATTTCCAGACAACTAATATCTAAATTTATGTTCACACAGTGTTCATATGAATAGCGAACATGACACAAATGTACATTAGCAATTAATAAATGAAGTTTCTTTGCATTTTTAGTATCACAGCAAACCAATATTGTGCTGTAATTTCAATGTTGATTATTATTCCTGTATGAATGTTCTTTAAATTTAATGAATAAGAACATGGTTTAAATTCCTAAAAAGACCTTGCTCGGAAGACTGTGGTGCAGTAAAATAAGTATTCATTGCTTTCTATGTTTTCTGATGCCTTCTTCTTTCTTAAGACACTGTAACTAACAGGATTTCAATTAATAAGTGTTTCACTGCTTATAAGTAAGCTTAAAACACTTTTTACACAATAAAAACTATGCAAGGTCTTCCTCTAAGGGGACATAACACTTCTTCACACTACAAAAACATACGAGCTGTACCATCTGTATAAATGCAAAATATGAGTCAGATTCTAAAATTTGTAATACAGATAAATAAAAAAATTCTTCAACATACTTGCAGAACCTTTATGTTCCTGACATTCAGAAAAATAGCTTTTTAATAAGTGAAACACTTTTATGAAAGTTGCTACTTCAATTAACACGTGTCTTTAGTTAAGTATTTAAAATGAAATTTCATGTGAAAAAAATGAGGAGTTGGCAAGAGGAAGAAGTTACCATCAGCTATATCAGAAGAGAATTCTGATATCCACGCAAGTACACTTTCACGCGTGTGATGATAAACACTGCCCATCTGTTTCAGGCATTTACAATAGTGAAAAGAGGTAGAGAATGAAAAATATATTCACTAAAGTGTTTGCAAAGAAAAATACAACTCATAAGAGTAAGCATCTCAGAAGTCTGGAGCATAAATTCCATGTTGTCACTTGGAAAATTTAACAAATTAGTCTGCCTGCAGACTAACAGCTTTCGTGGGATCAATGTGAGATATGGCACAATGTTCAGCTGTGGACATTACACATTTTGGTCTTATCTAATCATTACTAGGACAGCCTGATCTACATAGGTGTTAATCCTTTCCTTATATGATCGTGTAGATTAAACAATCAGTTCAGCTACCTGTTTTGAGGAGATCCAATTGTCTGATTAATGAAGTTCAAAGTGAACCAATGCAAGACTCCAGGAATCTGGACAAAAAACATCTTCTAAAAAGCTTATTTCAATATTATTTTTTTCTAAAAGATCAATGTCATAAATAGAAAAGTTGTGCAAATACACTCATATCCTACACAAAACTAAGATTAGAGGTCCACATTTGTTTTGAAAAAATTATCTTCAACAACCAAGATATTTTTAAAAAAAGAAGAAATATCTGAAATTCTTCCAAATTAATCCACCATGACCTCCATGAATCCAATCTGGGAATATTCTGAAACCATATACAACATCTTACATTTTGCTTTCTTTATTTTTCCCCATATAATTTATTTCACAAGTTTAAGCACATTTTGCATTTTATAACGGCAAATTTATGTCCTGCAAACTGTGGTTAAGGTTCACATTCAAATCTTAGAAACTGCAGTCATTACTTTTTTATTCATTGAGCTTCAAGTGTGGAGCTAAAGAACTCATACACAGAACTCACACATTTATACAGCAGGTTTTTGATGGAAACAGATATTGTGTCTGTGATAACTTTCCTATTTAGTCACTTTTTAGCATTTTTGGTAAGTGAAGGCAAAAACTAGTCTTAAGGATTGAGTGGTTACAAGTTATTTCTTAACAACCACACAAATATAAGAAGAAAAAAACATGTAAAATGTTGCAACATATAATTTTTCTTTTTTCCTGGTGTGAAATTCCTAGAGATACAGTTCTTAAAGACTTGGGTGCGGGGAGGAAATCCAGCTTGTTTAAACAACACAAGCAAAGAACAAACAGGTGCTATGAAAATATTTTCATGCCAAAATGGTTTAGGAAAGGCTAGGCTGTACTTACACATTCTTTTTTGTAACTGGAATTTGCATTCATTAAAATTTATTGAATGCACTGAGCATTAAGAGACCCATGTACCAGGCTGTGTACAATCCATCAAGTGCTACTTAGATGTACATAATTCAACCTTGAAGATATATATGTAAAGCATCCAGTATTCTCCAATTTGTTAACATCTTCTATTTAATCATATGTAATTAGGACATGTTGAATTCATAAATGAATTTACTAGTTTACTATGCACAATAGAAGATGAACCACACTAGTGGTTCAGTTGTCCCTCTGATCTTGTGCCCTCTAGCCAATGGAAACCTATAAAAACAGTTTTTCAGAGGTTGTCAAGACGCAGTTACAGTGGCAATCTGCCATGCTTTCATGCATCTTCAATTACTTCCAAGAAAAGTAAGGTCCCTGCAGTTTCACAATCACTCTGTGTGTTTGAGATGAAGAGAAATAGATGAAAATGTGGTGCAATTCCCTTTTGTAGCCTGCACAGTTATTTTTGACAGCTAAACACATCATGAGTTAACACCTTCACCCTCTTCAGAGCTGATACAAGCTACAGCTTTTACTATAAACAAATATACTGACCTCCCTGAGGATCCTTATACTAGAGTTACATTCACTTGAACACAGTACGTGTCACACTCAAATATTGATTTATAACTGTTTTTAATTCTCAAATCATTACATGCAGAAATAGCTAAAAGGACACTAATGTGTTCTTGAACTCATATAACTAAATAATCTCCTTCCCTTCCCTTCCCTTCCCTTCCCTTCCCTTCCCTTCCCTTCCCTTCCCTTCCCTTCCCTTCCCTTCCCTTCCCTTCCCTTCCCTTCCCTTCCCTTCCCTTCCCTTCCCTTCCCTTCCCTTCCCTTCCCTTCCCTTCCCTTCCCTTCCCTTCCCTTCCCTTCCCTTCCCTTCCCTTCCCTTCCCTTCCCTTCCCTTCCCTTCCCTTCCCTTCCCTTCCCTTCCCTTCCCTTCCCTTCCCTTCCCTTCCCTTCCCTTCCCTTCCCTTCCCTCAGGTTTCTTTTTTTAAAAATCTAAAAAGGTAGTGAAGTTGAAGTTGAATTTTGGGACATGAAAAAATCAGATAAAATTGGATATTTCTGCACTCTTGAAGTGGATCTTTCTAACTGATAACAGGTTCACATATAATGCATTACAGAATATTGCCCATTGCTGATAGCCAGTTATCCTTCTACGTGGAAAACCGTTTTAAGAAAAAAGAAATTGCTTAACAGTCTAGAAAGCTATTCTACATTACAGTCATGCATGGTAAATGACATTGATGATTGAACTATTCAAGTAGATGCTTCTAGCCAGTCAAGTGTCAACATTGTCAACTATGCATTTCTCAATTAAGCAGCTACTCTCCTTTGTAAGTTCACAGTTTTCTGAATATGAATTGCAAAGTGACTTAGCCAGCCACCCCATTAAATGCTGCAAGTGGTCACTTTCACGTTGTGTTTTATATAATTTTCCAACAGTAGTAATTGCTACCTCAGTCAAAATAATATAAAGGCATTCTTTTAGATTTTCCACAAGAATACTACTAATCATATAAATAAGACTGTCCAAAATCTGAACACAAACCTTCTGCTGATAACATTATGTCACAGTTTACCGCCAGTAGGCAGCTGAACCCCACATAGCCACTTGCGTACCCCACCATAGTGGGATGGGGAAGACAATCAAAAAGGTAAAAGTGAGAAAACTTGTAGGTTGAGATAAAGACAATTAAATAGGCAAAGTAAAAGCTGTATGTATGATCAAAGCAAAATAAGGAATTAATTCATTACTTCCTGTTGGCAGGCAGGTGTTCAGTCACCTCCAGGAAAGCAGGGCTCTATCACACATAATGGTGACAAACATGACAATTCTGAATGTCACCTTCTCCTTCTTTCCCATAGCTTTCATTGCTGAGCATGGTGCCATATGATATGGAACACCCCTTTGGTCAGTCAGGATCAGCAGTCCCAGCTGTCTCATCTCCCCAATTCTTGTGCACCCCTAGCACGCATTGGCAGGGCAAAGCTGGAAACAGATAAGGCCTTGACACTGTGCAAGCGCCATTCAGCACTAACTAAAATATCAGTGTGTTATCAACACTGTTTTCATCACAAATCTGGGGAACTACAGACCTGGCAGTGTGACCTCAGTGCCGCGGAGGGTTATGGACCAGATCATCTTGAGTGCCACTATGCAGCACATACAGGGCAAACAGGCAATCAGGCCTAGTCAGCGTAGGTTTATGAAAGACAGGTCTTGTTTGACTTTAGCCTGATCTCCTTCTGTGACAAGGTGACCTGCTTAGTGGATGAGCAAAAGGCTGTGGGTGTTGTTCACCTGAACTTCAGTAAAGCCTTGACACTGTTTACCACAGCATTCTCCTGGAGAAACTCCTGCTCATGACTTGGAAAGGCATATTGTGTGCTTGGTAAAAATCTGGCTGGAATGGCGTGGTGTAAAGGATAGTGGTGAATGGAGTTAAATTCAGCTGGCAGCAGTTCACAAGTGATATTCCCCAGGCTCGGGACTGGGGCCAGTTCTAAGTCTTTATCAATGTGGCAGGATACAAATCCCCCTTTGTCCCCCCTCCCTCCCTCATCATGGAAGGAGTAGACACATCTCCCTCTCTCTCTCTGCTACTTGAGGCTAACAGCTTCTTTTGTTTGGCCCCAGAGCACCCTGGCCAGGGCCGTTAGGAGAAGGGAGTGCCAAGGCACCAGGGAGCTGCTGGGTGCCCACGGCCAGTGTGGGGGATGTTTGGAGGCTTCAGGGGCACCCCACAGCCAGTGTGGGGCTGCAGAGAAGCTTCTGGAATGCCTACAGTCAGAGCTGATCAGCCTATAAAAAACGGGACTCTCGTCGAGATTCCGCCCATTGTCGCCGGTCTCTTGGAGCATGAGCAAGATGCTGCCGTCGAGAGCCCCCCTCCCCGGGATGAAGACTCTTCTTGCCTTGCCGCCACGTGTGTGAGTAAAATTTCTCGCAGGATTGCGAGTATATTTATCCTTTCCATGCACATTTGCACGTGTAACTTTCTGTGCTCAATACGAGCACGTGTATAAACTATTTCCTTGCACAATTGTGAGTGTATTTTCTTCCCATGCTTTCACATACGCACATGTAATATTCTGTGCACATTTGTACATGTATTAACCCTCGCAGGATTGCAAGTGTATTATAAAATTACCCTCGCAGAATCGTGAGTGTACACATTCCGTACTCACTATGAGTACGTGTATCTCTTTAAAATAATCCCACACTGTGTACAGGCAAGTGTGTACTCCTCCTGGACTCAGAGATGGCTCCGGCATTGTTTTGGTGAAGCCACGTGCATGCACTCTGTGGACCGCCTGTTGTATTAGTTGCTGCCCCTTAATAATTTTCCTCAACTGATATCTGAACCTGTATTCAAGTCACTTTTGGAATGCTAAAATCCTGTTTTTCACCGGTTTAATAAAAGTTGTTTTGGACCCTGTTGTCCCTTAAACTAACCTTGGGGTGCCTCCGTGACAATCAGTGAGCTGAGTGAGGGAATTGAGTGAACCCTCAATAAGTTTGCAGATGACATCAAGCTGGGTAGGAGCGTCGATCTGCTTGAGGGTAAGAAGGCTCTAGAGGAGTATCTGGACAGGATGGATTAATGGGCTGAAGCAAATTGTATGAGGTTCAACAAGGCCAAGTGTCAGGTCCTGCACTTGTGTCACAACAATCCCATAAACACTACAGGCTGGAGGAAGAGTGGCTGTAAAGCTGTCCAGTAGAAAAGGACTTGGGGGTGTTGGTTAAATACGAGCCAGCAGTGTGCCTAGGTGGCCAAGAAGGTAAATAGCATACTGGTTTGTATCAGAAATAGTTGTTGAAGGGTCTAGAGAATAAGACATATGAGGAGTATCTAAAACAACTAGGGTCATTAAGTTTGGAGGAAAGGACACTTAGTGGAGACCTTATCTTTCTCTACAACTACCTGAAAGGAGGTTATTAGTGAGGTCTGTATTGGTCTTTTCTTTCAAGTAATAAATGACAGAATGAGAGGAAACAGCCACATGTTGTATGAGGGGAGGTTTAGATTGAATATTAGGAAAAACTTCTTCACTGAATGGGTTGTCAGACACTGGAACTGGCTGCCCAGGGAAGTGGTTGAGTCACCATCCCTGGAGGTATTTAAAAGATTAATAGATTAGATTGGTATGGACATGGTTCAGTGGTAGACTGAACAGTGTTAGGTTGACAGTTGGACTCAATGATCTTAAAGGTCTTTTCAACTTAAGTGATGCTATGAATATGTACAGAGAAGGGCAACAAAGCTGGTGAAAGGTCTCTAGGAGTGACTAAGCACTTTCAGTTTCAGTAGTTTGGAGAAAATGAGGATAAGGGGCAACCTCATTGCTCTCTGCAGCTTCTGAGGAGGGGAAGTAAAGAAGGAAGTGCCAATCTCTTCTCCCTTGTGTCCAGTGACAGGAGGTGTGGGACTGCTTCAAAGATGCATCAGGAGAAGTTCAGACTGGACATTAATAAGAATTTCTTTACAGAGAGGGTGGTCGGACACTGGAACAAGCTTCCTGGAGAGGTGGTCAATGCCCCACACCTGTCACTATTTAAAGGGCATTTGGACAATGCCCTCAAGAATATGCTTGAGCTTTTGATGATCAGGCAGTGGGAGTAGATGACTGTTACAGGTTACCTCCAAATGGAACTATACCATTCTATTCTATTCTATTCTATTCTATTCTATTCTATTCTATTCTATTCTATTCTATTCTATTCTATTCTACTCTATCAATTCCATTCCATTCCATCCCATTCCATTCCATTCCATTCAATTTTGGAGAGAAAGCTGAGTTTCTCAGCTCTTGGTTAATAGTTCTGTTCAGAAATGCTTCATGCTTCTAGACAATGTTGCTGGAGTTTTCTAGTTTATGTTTTTCATCTCTTGCTGTCATGCAGACATCAGACTGTCACTCAGGCACTACTGTTGCAGGTTTTGTCTCTGTGCTGCAACTTGGTGCCCAGAGATCTGTTAAGACTCTTAGTTTTGTTTTTACCTCACTTGCCTTTTTCTTGTATGTTATGTCCCTGATACCATTAACAATTGTTTATTGTCTTATGAGGAAAATTGCTGGTATTTGTTCTCCAACCTTGTTTTCTCAATTTAGGTAAAGCCACTGAACATTTCAAAACAAAAGGGGTGGAAATCTCTTTGGATAGGGTATATCAGATTCATGTGTTTATTATTTGCTCAATTTGATTTAAATATTTAATTAAATATCTAAGACATTAACTTTATTGCAAAGTTACCTTCTATAAAAAGTTATTTATTTTGTGTTCACATGGAATTACAATGTCTTTTAACTTGTGATCATTACCTCTTGGCCTGTCACTGGGCACTACTATTTCACTCTTCTTCACTCAAGCCCTCATCAATCGCATTTTTAGAGAAAAGAAAGCTCAGGGGGATCTCATCAATGTGTATTTATTCTCTTCTCCAGGCTAAACACTCCTGCTCTCTTAGCCTCTCCTCATATGATGGATACTCCAGTTTCTTAATTATCTTTGTGGCCCTTTGTTTGACTTCCTCTAGTATGTTCATGTGTCTCTTACATGGCGGAGACAAGCCCTGCGCACAGGGCTCAAATGTGTCTCACCAGGGCTGAGTCAGAGGAAGAATCACCTCCCCTGATCTGCAAGCAATGCTCTTTCTAATGCAGCACAGGAGGTCTTCTTTGCCCCAAGAGCATGTTGGTGGCTCATGGTCTGCTTGGTGTTCACCAGAATCTACATGTCCTTCTCTGTGAGCTGCTTTCCAGCTGGTCAGTCTATGACCTGTACTCGTACCTGGTGTTATTGTTCCCAAGGACAGGGCTTGGCACTTACTTTAGCTGAATTTCAAAGGTTGCTGTAGGCCTCTTTCTCTAGCCTGTCCTAGTGTCCCTGAATGGTACACCCATCTGGTTTATGAGCTGCTCTCCTTTTGGTACCCTTTGCAGACTTACTGAAGGAACACTGCCCCATAGTACAACCCATTAATGATGATGTTTAAAATGTCATTGTTGAGCAAAGGTACTGAACACCTGAAAACAAAAGGGATGGAATTCTGTTCAGATAGGGCATTTCAGATTGATGTGTTTACTGCGTGGTCTGCTTGATTAAGTTATTGGAGTGCATATTTAGGACAACAACTTTCCTCTAAATTCAGGATGGTTAAATATCTGATGGTGTGGATGTAAAAATTCTATAACACTTCAAATACTTCAAACTTCAATCTTGTTCTAATGATTAATAGATTAATAAATGTTAGTTATCAAATGTGAAAAAGAGATCAAATTTGTAAACTAATGTACTCCTGAAAGAGACATTAAAATACAAATAATTTTTCACAAAAGTAATTCTCTCAATGGAAAAATATGGAAATCTAGATGTAGATGATACAGTATTCTAAGACTCAAATAGAAAACAAATAGATCAAGCAATTATATTTCAGTACTACCATTTTTTAGATTAGTAGAAATTTCAATAATATAGGAGACACAAGAACATTTTGTAAAGCTAAGCATAGAATAAAACAAGAAATAATTAAAAATCTGGAAAATTGAAAGTACTAATTTAAAAACCTTTAAATTTATAATAATTTCTACTTTGAAGTGTTAAATGGATATTTTTTCTTTCTTTCTATATTTCTGGGGTCAGAAAAGATAAAAAGATAAAGCACAAATGGGAGTCTTTCTGTGAGTCTTTACGGGAGTCTTTCCAAGCAAGTAGACAGCAGAAGTGCTGTGAGTCTTTCAAGTAGATTTTTTTTTTCACTTGAGAGAGCTTTTCTTTCCCATTTTGCTGACTGAAAGTGTTATCATTAGCTCAAACAAAGACAAGACAGATTTTACACACCTCCCAAAATCATGCAATACTTTTGTGATGGGCTGAGATACCTCTGTTATGAGTATTGCCTTTTATTTACTCAATTTATCTACATTACCGATCAATAGTAAGTATGGTTAAGTATGGCAGGCTTTTTATCTTGCTGAAAGTAAGAGGAAATTTGTTACTCTTCCATGGTTGTAATAGGGAAGCAATATAATGAAACTATCCATCTTTAATTTATTATAATAACACAACCCTGTGAGGTACACATATCCTCGATGTGCAAAGGATGTCCTGTAATACAGAGAAATTCAAATTATTTTCTCTACAGTGGCACTGTGAGAAACTGAACTCAGGCTCATGGGAATGTAGCAGAGCCTACGCTGACCATCTTTTATATATGTGATCCGAAAGAAAGAGGAAGGAAAGTAGCATATTTTAGAAAGAGACTTGGAAGCTGTCATCCTGAATGTGTATCTGCCTCACAATACTTTAACAAGAGAAAAATCTCTTCCACTCTCAGCTTGGCAGTAATACTAAAACAAAGCTAGCCTAATATTAACGTTTAATGTGCAAATCCTACATGAAATTTACCTCTCAGTATTTTTTATGGGAATTAAGACCTCCAGTAATATTAGGTTTAGGGCTTCTTTGGGTCTCCAGGTTTTCCTTGTTTTCCTGCATACATTTGTTGAAGTGTACTTGTATTTTTGTTTTGATTTGAGGAAGCACACCATGCTTTGTGAAAATGACACCTCATTAAAAATAAGAAATATTTCATTCCTCAGTAGCCTGATAACTTCTGTCATTTCACAGCTCTTTCTCTGAGCTTTATATGCTGATTATGCTGATCCAAAATGACTGTCAACAGGGGAAGGAAACATGTATTTTTGGGATTTGAGCTACCAGCCTTTCTGTTTGAACTTAAATCTCTTAGCAAGGCAACTGGAGGAGAATTGGAAATTATTTTTTTAAAAGAAACAACAATCATCAGAGGATGGCATGTATCTTAATCACATCCATTTCTTTTTGAGTTTAGCAGCCTGTTGAACTCTCAAAGGAAATCACTGCTGTAATAGCTTTCCTCATGCTGCAGACTTGTACAACTTAAATGCCTGCATAATTCTTTTTTAGCCTTTCCAACTGTGAGAAGCAGCTTTCCTTAGTCCTTGGCCTGGAGGTCTCTCAGCAGCAGTTCAAAGCCAACAAATCAGAAAGTTAAAGAGATGGGAAAATTTACACTGTTAACCAACTGGCTCATGAGGTTGAAATTCTGCCACAAAGAAGAAAAAAAAAAAAAAAAGAACCTCTTCTTCTCCAGGTATTTTTTTTTTTTTTTAATCAAACTTTATGTTGCACAGCTTAGCCCAAGATTTTTGGTAGCTTTTAAAAAACTGCTCTCACCTCTTAATAGCCTTCTCATTCACTATTAACTGGTATATATCTGCTGATGGTTTCCATTACACATGTTTTATCTCAGTCTCAAAAAAGAGTGTTAATTTGCTTGGAAGCAATTACAATATTTTTGACTGGAAAAACTGAAGTTTTTTTTCATATTTTATGATATCTTATGGTTGGAGTGTTAACTGTTTTTTTTTCATCCCTATTTTCAGCTTCATTCTTAGCATCTAATTCCATTCAGGTTTCTGCACAAGGAACACAATGGAGATGGTTAGACTGAATACGGTTCCCCTTCCTCAGGTATTGCATAGTCCAGGAAAAAAACATGAAAGAAAGCTTCACTCTTCATTTCTGGAGACTGATATTTTCCACATGCCTGAAGACAACGGCTTTTGCACGAGGTTGAAAAGAGATAAATTATCTCTGTGAAGATTTCTGTAAACTCATGGTCAGCCTCGGAAATTAAAATGAAGTCATTGAATTACACCCAGAAGCTACAGTGGAATAAACAGAGGGCACAGGTCATATTCTGGGAGATAAACCTGTTAATGGGAAAGGAAATTAATTATGACATAGATATTTGAGGTTATCTGGTTTTGACTATAAAGATTATCAAGGCAGAAAGACTCAAGACTAGTATGTATTATCACCAATAATACATGAGACAATGAGACAGAAGGAGTTAAAAGAAAAAAAAAAAAACAGTATTTTTCCTTTACTGAGAAGTACTATCACCTGCCTTGAAAGCCTGACTGCTTTATTTTAATCTTTCTGCTGTTGCCATGGCTTTCTAACTTTTCTTGCCAAATTAAACCAAAGGGATTTTTTTTAGTAGTAGCAATATCAGACAATTTGGAAATAAGATAGATAAGCTTCACTGAAGTAATTAATAAAATTAAGGCTTTTCTTCATTTAATTTCACTGGTCAAGTAAGGTAGAGGTCTAAATTACATGTATCTACCTTCATGCTTCATTAAACTTTAAGCAGGGAACAACATTCCAGTTTGCCTGTTGATCTCTGGATCAGGAGAGATGATTGGATATTTCCATACCTTAAATTTAGTGAGATGTCTGTCACAGTCTCCTATCATATCTTTTTAGTCAAATTGATGAAATGTGGACTAGAATGAGAAATAAGGGTTGCTGGATAATTAGTGGGACAGCTAGGCTGAAATAGTTATGATGATCCCAAATGGAGGCCAGCTGGCAGTATTGTATCTCAGGGTTTGATGTTAGAGCAGATACTGTTTAATGTCTTCGTCAGCTACATTTGGGATGGGACAGAATGCACTCTCAGCAAGTTCATGATGGCAAGCTGGGAGAAGCCGTCAGTGCGCTGGAGCCATACATGTATTCAGCTATTGAGAGACATTGGACAATCTGGAGAAGTAGGCAGACAGGAATTTCATGAACCCCAGTGAAAGCAAACAGAAAGCCTCAGCCCTGGGATGGACAAACCCTGCAAAAGAACAGCCTGGGGCCAACTGCTTAAGAGCAACTCTGCTAAAAGTTCTCAGGGATGTGGAAGACACCACGTTGGCTATGAGGCAGCAGTGTCCCTGGCAAGCAAAGAAGCTGCTGCATCCTAGGCTGCACAATCAAGAGGGCATCTAGCAGGTCTGGGGAAGGAACCTGACCTACTGTACAGTACCTGTGAGATGTACGTGAGTGCTGTCCCCAGCCTGAGGCTCCCACATACAACACAGGCACTGATGTATTTGAGTAAGTCCTGAAGAAACCATGAGGTGGCTGGAGACTGAAGCATGGGTCATCTGATGAGAACCTGCAGGAGCTGC
Source organism: Columba livia (assembly GCF_036013475.1). Taxonomy (NCBI): domain Eukaryota; kingdom Metazoa; phylum Chordata; class Aves; order Columbiformes; family Columbidae; genus Columba; species Columba livia. The sequence continues at coordinate 61,701,850 of NC_088642.1, forward strand.
GTCTCTTCAGTCTGTGAAGGGACAACTTTGGTCCCTTTTGGTCCATTTAGTCTTACTGGTGTTTGGAGATACCTAACGGACAAATTGTTGTATGAGGTGCATAATGAAAGGATGAGAGGAAAGGAACACAATCTGAACAAAAGTTAGCCGGACTTGATGGAAGGAAAACATTTGCATCTTAAGAATAGTTAAACATTGACACCAATATCATGCTCGAAGGTATTTAAAAACTTACTGGAGGGGTCTTGAAGAACATGCATTCACAGAACCTGCTTTAAGCAGGTCATTGGACTAGCTGATCTCTGGGGGTGCCTTCCCTTTTATGTACATATACTGTTTTGGCTGAGATGAAGTTAGTGTTTTTCATATTCATTTTTCATATTCATTTTCATAATTCGTTTAAGATTTGTGACCAAAACAGTGTTGATATCATATTGTTGTTTTAGCTATTTCTGAACAGTGCTTACATATTTCAAAGGTATTCTCTGTTTCCCACTCTGCCCTGCTAGAAGTTGGGGAGTGACACAGCCAAGATAGCGGAACCTAACTAATCAAAGGGATTTCCCAGACCATATGATGTGCTCAGCAACAAAATCTGGGGAAAAGAATCAGGGGTGGGAAACATTTAGAATTATGGCATTTGCCTTCACATGTAACAGTTACATATGATGAAGCCTTACTTTCTTGGAAATAGCTAAATATCTGCCTGTCAATGGGAAGTAGTGAATGAATTCCTTACTTTGCTTGGTTTGTACGTGCAGCTCTTGCTTTGCCTATTAAATTGCCTTACCCTCAACCCATTAGTTTTCTCATGTTTATGCTTCTAATTGTCTTCCCCTTCACACTGTGGGGGAGTGAGCAGGTGGCTGTGTGGGCTTCAACAGGCTACTGAGGCTAGTCCACAACCATATATCATATTTTGACGATTCTATGATCAATAAAGTTTCTGCACTTTTAAGGTCTGTATCTTTTTACAAAATGAAACAGATTTAAATAGACTAAAGGTTTTTTTATTATCTTTACTTTTAGCATCAGAAGTAAGAATGTATACAATTAAATGAAACACCCATATGAATCATTCACTTCCTGTAAATTACTTGGGCAAATTAGAACTATGTGCCCTTCAAAAACATGGTGCAAATGTTCTATAAACTGGAAAAAGTCTATCTTCTCAGAGAAAAATAACTAATACAATATCCATTTTCATTCACACAAAGAAACACTTCCAAAGCAAAATATTTATTAACTGCTGTGCAATTATTTCTGCAGATCAACATTTCAAAGAGACTAAGAGGAATGGTGCTCATGATACTGGATATATTTTAATATTTTTTCTTAGCTTTTTAAAGGTAAGTAATGACAGAGAAGCTTAAAAGATTGGCTACGGGATACAGACATTGTCATTAACGGGTCAATAGTTCAAATCTACTCTAGGCCAAATATAACTGAAAATTAACACCTGACGGCAGTCACTGAGGGGTGTGAAATGTACTAGTTATCAGTCAAGTCAATGAGGAGGTTTCATGATTAAATATTAAATTAAATTTTAGTTTGTTAGTGATTAAATTTTAGTTTGTTAAATGACAATCACTGGTAATCTGGGCATTTCTAGGGTAATCAAAGTTTGACTATCTTGAAAGATTTTTTCATAAATCCTCCAACTGAAGACAACTGACAGATAATCTCTATGTCAGCTTGCTCTAATATTGTGAAGGTATCCTTTTATGCCTAAGAGATAAGAACAGGCTCATGTTCAGATATTTAAAAGTCTTTTAACCAATACAGATTTAAAACATTTTGGGACAGAGAGGTTTACTTGTTCATGCAATTTGTGTCACTGAATCCAAAGAATTCATAGTCCATGGCTAGAGTATGTGAGCTGTTAGAGCACAAATACTCTCTAGTAACTAGTAACAGTAATAGTATTTTTTTTTTCCCCTTTGGAAATACAAGATACTGTGGTTTTGTAAAACTGTGAGATTGAGCATTCTTGTATAGTCCACAAGAGCACAAATAATTATTACAGATATTCAGGAGAGGAATAAGGTTTTCACCTGATTTCACTTGTCAGTGAGCCAGATTAACAGAGATAAGTGGACACCCCAGCAGGAAAATATGCCAATACTGTCAAATCAAGGAGTTTGATTCTTACTGTGTTTATACTTATTAATTCAGGCGGAATAATATTGAAGTTACTAGACCTACGTGTGGAAATGGACGAATATCTACAGATCAGCTAAGTCTCATCACTGGTCACTAGAAATGTGAAAAATACAGCATTCTATAGCAAGACACTTATTAAAAACAGACAGGCAAGTGAAAAGTGCATGATACGCTGTACTTTTAAGATAATTTAAGTATAAAGTGAAGCATGTCTTAGAAGTGTTGTAATTTTTTATATAGCAGACACTATTGACAGCTCAGGGTGGCCTGTCATGACATGATGGAAATGCTGTGTATATAGCCAAGAGTTTTCTGGATAGTACTGTTTTTAAAAAACACTATGTTTCTCTTGAGGGCGTCGTTAAAATGAGGTTTCAAAACCCTTTTAGATGAGTGTCTCAAAACCGTGATCTTGCTCACTCGCAGTAATGCTGTAAGCAAAATACTGTATGACTCTCTAGAGGGAAGAGAAAACGGGTGCTGGGGCATAGCTTGATGTTTTTGAATTATTACTGTTACACCTGCTGTACTCAAGTTTAATTTCACCTGTTTAGTTCTCATTAAACCCATCATTCAAAGCTACTGGCTGCCAAGATAAATAGGTTCATTTTCTGCTTTTCATATTTTGTCACAAGAAGATATATATACCATGAAATGAAATAGCAGTTTCAAAGTATGTCTTTGTAGGTAGAATATTACAGACTGCATATATCCCTACAAGCCTCATTTAGATCAGTTCTTAGAAAGACTATAGTCTAAAGATCTAACCCACACTGATGTTTTCCTTTGTTGAGGAAACTTGGTTTGTTTATAAAGAAATATATTTATTAGAAGTTTAAAACAAAATATTTACCGTAAGCACTTGAGAATAGTAATTAATTTTACAGGTGACCACTTCTACTTCATTAGATGAGTCTTTAAAGTACTGCTGTATAGAGACTATTCTGAAAAACTGGATTCTTTTGTTGGGGTTTCTGGAAGAGGACTTTTAGGCTTTGACTTTCCAGGTGTTAATATCTTAAAGACATATAGAATCATAGAACAGTTTGGGTTGGAAGGCTCCATTGAAGGTCATCTAGTCCAACCTCCCCTGCAAGAAGCACGGGCATCTTCAACTAGATCAGGTTGCTCAGAGCCCCGTTCAGCCTGGCCTTGAATGTCTTCAGGGATGGGGCATCTACCATCTCTCTGGTTAACCTCTGCCAATGTTTCACCACTCTCATTGTAAAACATATCTTTCCCACATCTAGTCTGAATCTCCCCTCTTGTAGTTTAAAACCATTACCCCTTGTCCTACCACCTCAGGCCCTACTAAAAAATCTGTCCCTATATTTCTTATAGTCCCCCTTTAAGTCTTCTCTTATATAAGTGGAAATATTTCCCTTACTCTGCAAAAGAATGTATACAAAAAGACAACAGATTGTTTAAGATAAGAGAGCCTTGCTTGCAAAGTACAAGGTGCCAGAAATGATCATTTATCTAAAATATAAAGAAAAGTTTCACATTTAAAATTTTTATTTGCACATTCCTTATTTTGAATGAAATAGTATTTGTGAAATAACACTAAAGGCCATAGCATGAATAGGGTGTGCTGTCAGGTAGATCTTTGGAAGAAAACAGAAGGCTTTTTTGTTTGTTTTCTCTTTTCTTTTTTGTGCTTTACAACATGATTAAAAAAAAAAAAAAAGATGCAATATTTGTTTTATGTGTTTAGATCATCAGAGTTGTAATTCTATTATACAATCAGAGTAAAAATTGTAATTTCATTTCTGTACAATATAGTTGACTGTGGTGAATATGTACATACACACTTCTTTTTTAGTAGAAAGAATATTGAAAGTGTTCGTAAAACTGCTTTTTAGGTTTTGAGGAATTTAAGGGAAAATGAGTTAACTCTACACTGTTATACCATGGATTCTGTTTCTCCCAAAAATGGCATATTCCTCAGACAGTTGTAAATTCAACCATCTTTTCTGGCCACACTTAATGAACATAAACAGAAAATGACAGATGAATGAAAGTGATTAATAATAATACTAATAATAATTGTTAATAATATTATGGTTGTGAAATCTCCAGACCTCCAGAGGTCCCTCTAAAGCTCAACTAGTCTATGGTTCTGTGAAAAACTAATAAAAAATCAACAGTGTAAGCACTGTACTGTCTTGCTCTTACATTAACTCACAAAAGAGAACTTGTGAGGAAAATATGAAGATGCAGCTAGGTCAGGGGAAAATCATAGAAAATCAGTTAGTGGAATATGTACATTTTCGTATTCAACGGACCCTCACAGGTCTTTCATGTGTGAATTTATCCTTTTTATTTCTTTTTTTAAATCTCTTCATATTTCTGAAATCCACAGTCTGCTGTGATGATGAACTGATGATATATCACAGGTTACCCTGCACAATATCTGTGAAATACCGATAAGACTTTCTGAAGCACAGTAGAATGAAATGTCTTTAAATGTTTACACCCTATAAAAACCGGTAACTCTTGAAAAAAATTACAAGCTTAAGACATTTCATTTTCCTCAGAAAGTGCCCAAGTGCTTCAAGAAAAGGGACTACTATGCTAGATAAAGCAACATTTTTAAAGCTAAGTGCTCTAAGGTCCTACTATGTGCACTGGCACAAAACTGAAGTGTTTGTTTGCCTCAGGTTCTAAAAAAATGGTTTAGGCCACATGGATTCTGAGTCTAATTCTATTTCAGACTGCGTGGGGGTTCAGTGATGATAGTGTAGCTAGATAACTACCATACCCCTTTATCAACTGAATGGTATGAATGGCTGTGGCAAATGATTTAATATTTAATATGAAAAGGTCTGCTTTTGTTTTTGATACAGAAAACTGTTTTATTACTTTCAGACACATACTTTCCTTTTAGATTCTAAACATTTTTTTTTGTTTCCTTTTTTTCCAGAATTAACCTTCTTCTTTTTTCTGGATATTCTGTCTCCCTCTTTTTCAGACACTGCCCTAAACCACAGGTCTTCAGCTTCATTCTTTCACTTTATTATCAGTAGCTCTGGTAGTTTCTCAAGGTATAAGCAGTTGATTGAGTTGTCAACAGCCACATTTGTCTTGCTCAGGTCTAAGCTTCAGAAACAGAAGACAACTAGGAGTGCAGAAAAAGCTGGTTATATATTTCAGTTGATGTAAACCAATCTCCATATGGGGTTGTTTCAGCCACCAGGATGTCCATGGGAGTCAAAGATCTCCTACAAACGTAGATAATTTCTCAGAAGTCACTTGCTGAAGGATGATAATATTGTAAAATATATGGAATGTTACTGAAGCTCCAGAGATGTATTTATTAAAATGTGTAAGAGGATGATAACAACATTAGATGACTTCTGATATTAGCAATGACATGTTCTGATATTATTGCAGTAATGACAAAAGATATCAAAACACAGTCTTTTGATTTACTGTAATTTAATGACTCTGTATTTTCAAGCTCATGTTCCATTACTTTAGAGATAGTTTCATTTCAATGATGATTAGAATTCAAGTTTCAGAGACACTAAGGACTTACATTTCCTACTTGAATTCTGAGGAAAAAAGTAAATCAGAAAAGTCAAACTAGAAAGAAAGGGAAAAAACTGTACAGACACATACATATGAGAACCAAGCTGAACTGAATATTTGATCACCAGGATAATAATTTTAGAAAGATACTTCCAGAGTTATGTCCCCTATTTGCCGAGATTGCCCAGTTCTATTGATGTTAATAATTCTGTCACTTTTTCTGGCACAATGTATTTGCCAGAGGGGGAAAAAACTCAACAGTTGCTTACATGGACTTCCATAAACTCTTCTTCCTTCAAACTTTGAAATCTAAGAATGTAATACTATAATTAATTTATGAAATATTATGTTGTAAATGCCTGCACAGCCAAGATAAATATAGCCCACATCCCTCCAAACTTAAGACCATCTCAACCAGTTAGATCCTTTCTTTTTTTCTCTCTATTATATATACAGACAATAATAAATGAGGATCAAATATTAATTTCCAGACAAGTACCACATCCACAAGACTAACTATGAATGGCGTGTTTAAGGTAGTTTCGTTTTCTATCTCTGTCACAGTCTTTTTATGCAAAATCGAACAAGTCCTTAACTTTCCACAACCGTCTTTCCCTTTTTGTGGAAAAAAGTCAATACCATCTGCCTCACCTGGATATTAAATGCGTTATAACTCTTATGAATCTGAGTGTTCTATGTTTCTTGTCTTGATGTTTAGTCTTCCCAAGAATAGTATGTCTAAAAAATCATAACTTTATAATTATTTCCATGAAACTTGTTTCTTATGTATCAAAGCAAGGTCTATAGACCAGTATCAACTTTTAACTCTTTCTTTATGTTTTGCTTGCCCCAGTGCAGCTATATGAATTACACTAGTAAGTTTTCAGGAGTTATAAAATTCTGTGAGGAAATCTTATATTTTAGATTAATATTTTAGTGGCACTCTGAATTAGTACATCTTTTTTTCCAAAGTGGAAAGTTAGTTTGGTTTATGTTTGTTTGTTTTAAAGATGCTAAGTTCATTAAATATTTGTGAATCTCATACCCGGTACAATGAAATAAAATCGTAGAATAATAGTTGTTTTGATTGGAAAAGACCTTTAAGTCTCATCAAGTCCAACTGTTAACCTAGCACTGCCAAGTCCACCTCTAAACCATGTCCCTAAGAACTTAATCTACCTGTCTTCTAAACACCACCAGGGATGGTGCCTCAAACACTTTCCTGGGCAGCCTGTTCCAATGCCTGACAACTCTTTCAGTGAAGAAGTTATTCCTAATATCCAATCTAAACCTTCCCTGGCAAACTTGTAGCTATTTCATCTTGTCCTATCACTTGTTACTTGGGAGAAGAGACCAACACCAATCTCACTACAACCTCCTTTCAGGTAGTTGTGGAGAGTGATAAGGTCTCCCCTGAGCCTGCTTTTCTCCAGGTTAAATAAATCCAGTTCTCTCAGCTGCTCCTTGTAAGACTTGTGCTCTGGACCCTTCACCAGTTTTGTTGCCCTTCTTTGGGTATGCTCCAGCATCTCGGTGTCCTTCTTGTAGTGTGAGGCCCAAAACTGAACACCATATTTGAGGTATGACCTCACCAGTGCTAAGTACTGGGGGATGATCACTTTCCTAGCCCTGCTGGTCACACTGTTTCTGATATAAGCCAGACTGCTTCTCAGACATCTGGGCACACTGCTGGCTCATACTCAGCTGTCTGTTGACCAACAATCTCAGGCTCTTTTTCTCTGGGGCAGCTTTCCAACCACTCTGCCCCAAACATATATCATTTCGTTGGGTTGCTGTGACACCAGTGCAGGACCTGGCACTTGGCCTTGGTGAACCTCATAAACTTGGCATCCCCCCATCCATCCAGCTTGTCCATATCCCTCTGTAGAGTGTTTCTACCCTTGAGAAGTTCAACATTGCCACCCAACTTGGTGTTGTCTGCAAACTTACAGAAGGTGCACTCAATCCCCTCAACAAGGCTGTTGATAAAAATGTTAAAGACAATTAGCCCTAGTAGTGAGCCCTGGAGAACATCGCTCGTGACTGGCTGCCAACTGGATTTAACTCCATTCACCACAACTCTTTGGGCCTGGCCATCCAGCCAGTTCCTTACCAGGAGAAGAGTACACCCATTCAAGCCACGAGCAGCCCGCTTCTTCAGAAGAATGTTGTGGGAAACAGTGTGAAAGGCTTTACTAAAATCCAGGTAAACCACATCCACAGCTTTGCCCTCATCCACTAAGCAGGTCACCTTGTTATAGAAGGAGATCAGGATAAGCAAGCAAGACCTGCCATTCTATAATCCATGATGACTGGGCCTGATTGCCTGGTTGTCCTGTATGTGCCATGTGATGGCACTCAGGATGATTTGCTCCATTATCTTCCCTGGCACCAAGGTCAAACTGTCAGGTCTGTAGCTCCCCAAGTCCTCCCTCTGTCCCTTCTGGTAGGTGGATGTCACATTTACTAAACTCCAGTCAACTGAAACCTCCCTGGTTAGCCAGGACTGCTGATAAATGATGGAAAGTGGCTTGGTGAGCACTTCTACCAGCTCCCTAAGTACCTTTGACCGGATTCCATCCAGTCCCATAGATTTGTGCATGTCTAAGTGGTATAGCAGGTTGATAAACATTTCCCCCTGGATTATGGAGGTTTTATTTTGCTCCCCATTCCTGTCTTCCTGTTCAGTGCTCACTGCGGTTTTAGGAACCCGTGTTCCATTATTTATTTATGTATCTATCCTAAGGTACTCAGTTGCAAAAAAAAGAGATACTTCAACAAAAGTACCTACACAAATTTAAAGTAGTTAGTGATCTGGTTGTTAACTTTTTTCCCAGCTTCAAGGTAGAGAAATCAAGAAAGCATCTGAAAGATAACAACACATATATTATTCTGTTATACCAGAATCAATAAACAAATGAGATTCATGCACAGCAAGTTGCCTTTTAATCTGTCATGAGTTTCTCAGAAGCAGTGAATGTAAGTTTCATCCATATAAATACAATACTTGAATCTTCTAAGATGTGTAGGAACTTCATTTTGAATTCAAAGTATTCCCTTAAAACATTAGAAAGCAATAATTTGTAGAGACATACCTCGTATACCATTAAGTACTCAAACCAGTTGAAAACAGAGAAAACACAGCTTAATTACTGGATATTTAACAAGTCAGCATAAGACAACCAAACAAATGTAACAATAATGTGAGGACAGAAACTTGCAATTATATGTTACAGGTTTAATCTTCACAGCTAGAAAAAATGCAGTCCTGATTGTATTTGTTCATATTTACAGAGTCACACTGAACTGGTAAAAAAAAGATTAAGGTAAAAACAGAACAGAGAAATAAACTAAAACAAACTACAAAATAACAGCTGAAGTCCTCTGAATTAATGTTTAATTTCACTAATTTTATAAATTTTAAAGTAATTTACTCTCCCCATTAACAAAAAAATCAGATAAAAATACAAGAAACTCTTTCACATGAAAATAAAAAAAAATATACTTGTGTTTTATATGTCACTAGATTACATGGCTTTCAGAACAGAACTGGGATGAAAGTAGCAGATTTTTAAACCTATACTTGGATACCATACTGAAGTCCATAGAAAACAAATATATTTGATTCAGTCAGAAGGATACAGTCATGCAATTTTATTTTAGTCATTATGTTTGTTTTTTTTTTTGTTGTTGATGTCTTTTGTCTGGTTGTTTTTGGTGTTGTTGTTGTTTTGTGAGCTTAACATAAGTGTTGCAGATCATCCATTCCACACACACACCCATTCCCACACTCCCGCCCTAGCTTTGCGCAGGTATCCCTAAGGGCTCTGCTTTCTGCATTACCTCCATGCTGTGCCTTTCTTAGCCGTGCTATTTTCTCTCTCTTCTCTCTCCAAACAAATTCAGGAGTAATGTCACAGTAAGGGCAAACAAAAGAAGAGGTGGAAAAGCATGAGGGAGTGGATACACACCACTACACCACTCTGGTGTCTCTGTGCTGCCAGGACATCATTTACAAAACTTCACCGCAAATTGCACAGCTGTTATGTGTACAAGTTTATAAAACAATGACAGACCCACACACAGCTTTCAATTTTGAAAGAATTTTTGAAAAATATAGACACACTTTATTTTAATTTGACTAGCCTTGAATGTTATATTGACCTGTGTTCCTATTTAGCTTACGCTAGGATCTAATCCTAAGTCAGTGTTTGTTCAGTGTAAAAAGGGTAAGGAGCTGAAGAAAAGGAAAGAGGGGCTGCAGGGGGCTTAGCTGGAGTGTTGAACATCCAGTGTTTTCAGTATAGCTTCAGTAAGGACCAAGATGTCAAAGCCCTGAGATATGAATGCATGAAAAGGAGTGTTTTCAGGAAACACAGCAGTTCTTTTATTACAGAAGAGTGCAAGTGGTCAGAGTTTGGTCTAACTTCGTACCTAAACAGAAATTCTGACTTCAGAGCAATGCAGATCTGCTTGAGAGGTTTCAAAATTCATTAACTTTTCTTGTCCCTTGAGGACTCTTTTCTAGCAAGATGTGTGGTAACACTTTGATATCATTCACACCTCATTAGCAACAAACAATAGTCACATGGACTCTTAATTTTCTTACTCTCTCTCCATATACCTGTCCATCCCCTATCAAAAAATGAAAAATAGAGGGACAGAACATGTGTCACTGTGGGTATACAAGAACTAAGGCTCTGGATTTGTATCTCACAGAATGACAGCATCTCACAGAATGTCAGCATCTTTCATTAGTGCTTTCTTAACTAGGTTTCTCCTGCAGAAAATTCTGTCTGTTTCAGCTATTTGTATGTCATTGTTTTACCCCAGCTAGCAACTAAGACTATGATAGCTACTCAGTCTCTGTCCCCCACCCCCAAGTGGGTAGAAGAGAGAATCAAAAAGGAAGAGAGAAATTTGTGGGTTGAGATAAGAACAGTTTAATAAGACATAATAGTAGTAGTAGTAGTAGTAGTAGTAGTAGTAGTAGTAGTAGTAGTAGTAGTAGTAGTAATTGTAGTAGTAGTAGTAATAATAGTAATAATAATAATAATAATAGATACTCAATGCAATTGCTCATGAACTCCAGTTGAGCCAAACAGCCAGTCCTCGAAAGAAGAAAGCACTCTACTCTCAAGCAGTCAATCTCGATCTCAGTCTAATCTGAAACAGCCAGGAGAGCAAAAAGGCGAAAAGCAGAAAGGCCAATGGACAACTGCAAATGGCAGAATGGTAAAAGGTTGATTGAACACCAATCTGAAAATGGAATGGAACTCCCAAATGGAACAGAACTAACTAGCTGGAAGAGTTGGCTCCAGCTACATACTAAGCATGACGCTAATACTAGGGAATATTTCCTTGACCAGTCTAGATGTCAATCTAAGTGCTGTCCCACTTGTCTTCCCTCTCAGCTGTTGAATACACCTGCAGCTGGACAACTGAGGAAGTCCATGGTCTTGCTGGCAGCAGCTGAAATATCAGTGAGTTCTTACATTCTTTTCATACCAACTCCAAAAAAACTTAGTCTAGCTGTTGGAAAGAAAGAAGTTAGCTCTTGTCAGGCAAAACATGGGAAACATAGTGTATTATCATATAATTTTCATATTAAATCCAAACCAAAAGACTGCACTACCTACTAAAATAAATCCTATCTGCATGAAGAAAATTAACTCGAATTTAGCTAAAACGGCATATTGTATTACATGTTGTCTAACTGAATTAAATCAGACAACACACCTGGACATCAGGAAGAACATTATGTTAAGCTGCTTTTGCCATATTAAAATTATACTGAAGAACAACACAGAATACATGGCAGGTAGCGTAGAAATCTAAAGCTATGCAGCGATCCTTTGCTTTTTCAGCTAAAAATAGCCATCTCAACAAGAATCACAAAGAAATGAGAGGTTTCTTGGACTCAAGGTTATAAGCAAAACAGATCTTAAATTTTCAAAATTATCTAAAATTTTTAACAGACACCTGTTCTCAATTCAGTGTAATGTATAGCTTCCTTAGTCTTTTCTTTAGACATGTAACCTGTATTTAATTATTGGATACATATCTGTACTGTGGAAATATTCACATGTCTAGCTTTGTAACCATATTAAATCAGAGCAACTCTAAAGAAACTTAAATATTAAAAAACCCAGATTTTACAAATGTCTCCCAGTGCTAGGTCTGTTGTTGAAATAAAATGCTTAAGTTCTTATAATTTAGTTATTATTAAGCAGGTTTGAATATGGAAACTCTGTTAATATCTAGTATATTAATAAGAACAGCATTTTTAAAGTGTTACTTGTGTCCATCAGCATAATTTTGACTTTACATCAAAGTATGATAAAAAATCAATTATTTTTGCTGTTCAGTGTAAAACTAGCTATTGATGAAGGTAAAGTTAAATATCTGTCACTTCCTAATGGAAAGATGGTAGTATTTTTAATATTATTATTTTGTTATTAAACACAGTTTTAACTTTTGTCCTACTATTGCCTTTTAAATTGACTGCAGTCTTTATTCCTCATCTTGTAAATCTATACATTCAATGTAATATTAATGTGGGGAAACTTTAAGAACAACATTGCTCAGTATAAGTTAGGACCATGTAATGAAGCCATTCACAAAAATTTTAGGGAATTAAGGAAAGACAGAAAGAAACCTGATCCAAGATCAGCTATTGTTTGTGGTTTTGTTAACTTGTATGAATCCTCTATTTTCTTACATCACAAAATTAAAAACAGGAAATACCCTGTTTCTCAGAAAATAAGCCCTACCCTGAAAATAAGCCCCAGCACGATTTGTCAGGATTTTTGAGAATACTTGAAATATAAGCCCTACTCCAAAAATAAGCCCTAGTTACAGCTCATTAAAAAAGTAAATTTAAATAGTGTCCAGGCAGCTTTGCATGTAAAAAAGTAATATGTTTTGGAGCAAAAATTAATGTAAGACCCTGTCTTATTTTCAGGGAAACAGGCTATGTAGAAAGTCAACAACTAAGGAGATACTGTGGTATTCTCAACAGCTGTAAGATACATTTTGTAATAGAAGCATTAAAGCAAATATATCCTCACTATAAGCAGAAAGAAAAACAAAAGACACCCCCCCACACACGCACGCAGAAAACCCTGTAAAAATGAAGACTACAAAACAAGGACCCTTTTGGGTAGGGTCCAAAATTGCGATGTTCACACCATCATGTCCAGCTGGGGAATTACCCAGCCCAAACAGTGCAGTGACAAACATTCATTAGCTGCCTCTCAAGATGGAAACCAGAAGGCCGGCCACCTCAAGGGTACATATGGTATGGTGGATCCTTCTGCACCCCTCATAGGAAACCTGCATGCTCAATTACTTCTCTGAAGTGTCTGTACACCAATGTGCATAGCAGTCAAAGGCCCATGATCTCATTGCCATTACAGAGACATGATGGGACAGCTCAAGTGAGTAGAATATTGTCATGGAAGGCTATGTACTTTTTAGGAAAGACAGGTCTGCAAAGCTAGGTGGAGGAGTTGCTCCTCATGTGAGAGAGCAACTCAAATGTATCAAACTCTGCCTAGAAGAGGGATGAAGAATGAGTTGAGTCCTTATGGTAAAAATTAAGAGACGGGCTAACAAGGGGGACACTGTTGTGGGTGTTTACTACAGGTCACTTCATCAGGAAGAGGAAGTTGATTAGGATTTCTACAGACAGCTGGATGTAACTTCACAATCACGTGCCCTGGTTCTCACGGAAGACTTCAATCACCCTGACATCTGCTGGGAATACAACACAGCCAAGCATGCACAGTGCAGGAAGTTCTTATAGATAATTGATGAAAACTTCTTGACACAGGTGGTAGAGGAGCCAATGAGGAGAGGTGTGCTGCTGGACTTTGTCCTAACAAATCAAGAACTGGTTGGAGATGTCATGTTTGGGGCCAGTCCTGGCTACAGCAGCTATGAGGTGGTGGAGTTCAGGATGCTGCATGCTGGAAGAAGTGCAATAAGTAGGACTAAAACCATGGACTTCAGCAGGACAAACTTTGGCCTCTTCAAGGTCTTACTTGGAAGAAGTCCTATGGGTTAAGAGCCTAGAAGGTAGGGAATCCAAGAGAGCTGGCTAATATCCAAACATCACTTCCTCCAAGCTCAAGACTGATGCATTCTTATGAGGAACAAATCAAGTAAAGGGAGTAAGAGGCCAGCATGATTGTGTAAGGAGCTTCTGTTAAAACTCAGATGGAAGCAGGTTCTTTATGTAATGTGGAAAAAGGGACAGACCACCTGGGAGGAATATAAGGCGGCTGTTAAGAGTATGCAGGGATGTGGTGAGGAAGGCCAAGCTCCACTTGGAATTAAATTTGGCTAGGGATGTCAAAGACAACAAGAAGGGCTTGTTTGAGTACATCAGCAGCAAAAGGAAGGTTAGGAAATACGTAGGTCTGGTGTTAAATGACACGGGTGTCCCAGTGGTGGAGGATACAGAAGAGGCAAAGTTACTGAATGCCTTCTTTGCTTCAGTTTTTATTGCTAAGACTGGCAGTCTGGCAAAACGAGGACTTTACCTTGGTTAAGGAGGATTGCATTAGAGATCATTTAGGCAAACTGGACATGCACAAATACATGGGCCCCAATGGGATGCACACACAAGTGCTTAGAGCTGGCAGACGTCAAAAGGATGGGACCAGACTCTTTTCAGTGGTGCCCAATGATAGGATGAGGGTCAATGGGCACAGACTGAAGCATAGAAGGTTCTATCTGAAAATGAGGAAAAACTTCTTTACTTTGAGGGTGACAGAGTACTTGAACAAGTTGCCCAGAGGGGTTGTGGAGTCTCCTATGGAGACATCCAAAACCCACCTGGATGCTTTTCTGTGCAATCTGCCTTAGGTGAATCTGCTTTAGCAGATGGGTTGGACTAGATGACCTCCAGAGGCCACTTCCAAACCTATCTGTTCTGTGATTCTGTGACATGAATTAAGGTTGGATTGGGATAAGGTAAAATACTTTCCTGGAAGAATCAACTGAGATATTTTATGGATGTCTTCTTCATTTGTCTATACATCTTATTAGTCTATTGCAATAAATAACACCAAATTACACATGCAAAAGGTACTTTCTGCAGTCCAATTCAAAACTTCTGTGGGAATATCTGAAAAATATTTTCTGTATAAGCCTATTACACATGCACTTTATTTAGTAGCCATCATATTTAACTTTAATTTTTATACCACCAAATCACTGCAACAACATATTTTATCCTCCTTCCTAGCTAAACAATGCACAATTTTCTTATTTCCTTTTACAGAACAATTACCTTACATAGAAAAATATGTTTTCTTTCTATACCTTTCTGCTCAATCTACATGAAGCATGAAGCCATGCCACACCTTGCACAAAAACTTGGGTCAACTCAGCTGTAGCTAATTTCAAGAGCAACAGGTGCTGCAATAAGCACTCCACAGGAACTGACTGTGGCTAATTTTGCAGTGAGAAGCACCTGAAGTACTTTAACACACTTTTCTTCTGAGGGTAACTGCATTCACAGCAGTATGGCAGTATATTAAAAGATTTCAACAAAATTTAAGGAATTCAGTTCTTCAGAAAATCAAATCATCAAATACTTGCTCTTATGAATGTATGTTGCTATTTGGATTGCCACTTTGTATGTTACTCATATCTGACAACAATGTATTTTGTTGGTGATTCATGAATGCAGATACTATCTTCAATATAGGTGTTTAATGAAATAAATTTAACAATTACTACTTCTTGTAACATTTTATTTCTCTTCAGCATTCCTATTGAGGATTTAGTTCAGCAACAGGCATTCAGGTTTTAGGTCACCTGGTACAAGCTCAAAAATGCCACACTTCCTAAAATTTATTTTTAATGAAAACTTACTCTTCCAATTCAGGTATTCTATAAAAAGGACCATAATAAACATTTGCACTCAAATGAACATTACACTGAGCCACTTTAATTTTATGCAGTCTATCATGTGTTCTTCTGCAGATAGTGTAAGCTCTATATTCTTCATTCTGATCACTCCTTGTCATTTGTTCCGGCTAATTCAGTCAAAATGTGGTTCTGCCATTCAGTTCATATCACGTTTGCGATTGCACAGGTCAAATACCAATACTGAAGAAATCACCATCTTGCATAGAAAACCAAAATTAGCAAAACAACATTACCAAAATGAATTTTGCATTCCTGGGGTGCATTAAGAAAAGTGAGACCAGCAGGTCAAGGGAGGTTATCTTTCTCCTCTACTTTGCCCTTGTGAGGGTGCATCTGGAGTACTGCATCCAGTTCTGGGCTCTCCAGTTTAAGAAGGACAAGGAATTACTGGAGTGAGCCCAGTGGAGAGCTACAAAGATGACTATGGGTCTGAAGCATCTTTCTTATAAAGAGAGACTGAGAGAGCTGGGTCTTTTCAGCCTGGAGAAAAGAAGGCTCATAGGGGATATCATCAGTGTTTATAAATATCTCAAAGGTGGATGTCAGACCAGGAGGATGGGACCAGACTCTTTTCAGTGGTGCTCAATGATATGATGAGAAGCAATGGGGACAGATTGAAGTATAGAAGGTCCCATCTGAATGTGAGGAGAAACTTGTTTGCTTTGAGGGTGCCAGAGCACTGGAACAGGCTGCCCAGAGAGGCTGGGGAGTCTTCTTTCCTGGAGACATTCAAAACCCACCTGGACACATACCTGTGCAATCTGGTCTAGGTAAACCTCCCACAGAAGGTGGATTGAATTAGATGACCTCCAGAAATCCCTTCCAACCCAAACCATTCTGTGATTCTGTAATTTAGGAATCTGGTGTGAATACGGTCTGCACTTCTTGTCCTTTTCTAACTCCTGCTTTCCTCTTACACTTCCCATACAACTCCTGATAAGCATTTATCCTCCTGTTTGTTTCCAAATACATTTTCCCCTCATTTTCTGTTTTATCACAGACAAATAAAATATATTCTTGTCATCCAAATACAAGAGGCCACTTTATCCTGCTACCTTTTAAGTGGCTTGACCTTGTATCAAAGAGCAAAGCAAAAAAACCCCAGGGAACTGAAAGCATTCTGAGTATTAGAATATAGAAATCATCCCAGGCAAAATTAAATAATAAAAATGTGAGTAGCAAGTGTGTCTTTTTCATTTAGCACAAAATTTGTGGTTTCAGAGGAAATCTCTGTTCTGGGACTTTTTCCTCCTCTTAAACATGTCTAACACCTCTTGCTCAGCAATGAGCAGAGATCAAGGTCTTTGAAAATCTTCTTAGGAAAAAAAGTATAGGTTGCACTTCAAAAACATTGCAGTAGTTAAAACATTATGAGGAAGACATGCAAGTCCAAGGTTTTCTTTATTTGTAAACAGTCATTAGATGAAATCTATGAAAGATATTTAGAGAAAAAACTGAAACTCTGACTTAAGCAGAAAATACAATATTATGGCTTTCCTTTTTATTCTGAATTTCATAAATTTTGAATTGATTGGATTGTTTCTGTGCTTGTGGTTTTGTTTGTTTTGTTTGTTTGTTTGTTTTTGTCTTTCAGTTTGTTTTTGTGTGTGTGTGTGCAGAAGTACTATTTCCAAAAAAGGATACTTCCACTTGACATTCCACCTATAGTTAAAGTTTGGAGTTTCTCTTATAATAGTAATTTGAAAATGAGTCTCCTACATCACAGGTGAATGGTCTAATCACTTGACTGATACAGAATAGAGATTGGCAATAATTTATTCTCTAATTGAAAAGTATATGGAAGTTATTGTTGTTGTTATTATTATTATCACCACATTTAATTACTGTGTAAACTCAATAGAAACCTTTCATTCTATTGTCATGCAGAGTAAGTAACATCTTTTTGCTAAGTAAAAAAAAATATTGTAATGTTTTAAAAACATCAACTGGTAGAACTTTAGGAAAAAAAACACACTATAAAATATATTTGAAACCTATACCCACAGAATTTGAAAGTTTTAAACTTAATAAGGTTTAAACACCACTTTTGTGAAACATGAGTTACATCCATCAGTTTACATGTAAGGCAGTCCTGACTGAAGAAACAGATTAAAAATCAGATCTTAAATTTGAAATATAAAATATTGAAATCAAAGGACTCACATGTTCAAAGGACTCTTTCATGAGTACTAACAGAATTAGTACTATACAGAGTTCCTTTCCTTCTAGTAAATGCTTTCCCAGGGGAGGCAATTTAAGTCTGTAAATATATTAGCACACAGTTCACGTGTAACATATAGTTCAGGAGTAATGACAAGGTGGTGTAGTCCTTTCACATTCTTGAGTGGAAGTAAAGGTAACCAGAAAACAGCCTCAGTCAAGGATGGTCAGACATAACTGAAGATAAAACACGTAAGCTAACTAAAGAAAGTGGTCCTTTTCATTTGGTAGCCTATTTATCTTGGATTTTAACAAATTTAATGGCAGCTCCTTAGAAACTTGTTCTGAGTTATATTTCTGCAGCAGCCATACTTCCACCCACTTGAGTGGCAAACGTGTTATTTGGCTGCAGTAATACATCTGGCACCAGGATTTTTCATCTTTATTAACAAGTGAGCTCCACAAAGAATATCCTTGAGTAAGCTAAAATACTTCAATTACCTGTTTAAGGGAAGAATAAGAAAGCAAACCAGGTGAGTAACTTAATTTGAATATTAAGGTTTTACATGATCTTTCTCTTAATGTTATTTTTAGATGAAAATCAGGTATGGATTCATATGTCAGCTTCTTCTGCTGAAACCAGAAACAACACTGTAGTGTTCATAAAAACATCATTCTGTTGCTATGGAAATCATTGTGAAACCAGAAATTAAGAATAAGTGTTATAGAAAGATCTTCTGCACATGCATATTTGTAATCTGGAGCAGGAATTGGATGGAATATTAGAAAATGTAAAAGATGAATAACAATTAGACTTAGTGCCTCTTAAGGCTGAGTTCTTTTTCTTACAATAGTAAAGACAAAATTAAGCATCAGACATCCAAGCATATAGTTTCTCTCTAAAGCTATTTCTAATTTTTATAACTAACAATATCACACCATATAAAATATCACATTCTATGCAGCATACTTTTTTTATCTGCTAAATTTTATGAATAGTAAGGGAAGATTAGGAATTTCCAAAATATAGTAGGGCAAGTATACTACTTTCCCAGACCTATTTGCAGATCCAGGATTTACTAAATATTGTCAAATAAACAGAACCAACTTCTATATGGTCTTTAAAACACTTATTCTCTGACTTCTTTTGTTGTAATTTTACTTATTCTGGGACTCCAGATACTAGTCCATGGTTTATTATCAAACTAACTAATCCACACTTGGGGGGAATGCAATATTCTTTTTCGTCTGCTAAACTGGTATTGACTAACTTGTTTCTTTATTATCAGAGAAATTAATTGTATTTATCACATATATATACTACCCCATTTTGGCATGATTTAATCTAAGAAAGGAGCCTAAAATGAGACCTAAAGTTTTTGGCTTGAACAATAAAGGTAGTGCTGTAATCAATGCCTGGCAACACATTTTGTAAAGACCAATTTAAACAAAATACTTTCAGCACAAAGGATGTATGTTATTCCTTCAGATAACACGGTCAATATATAATGGGGAGAAGGAGCTGCCGTGTGATCTAGCTAACCTGTTGAAGTTACTAAGAAAGTAAAGCTTTTTGAGTTGTTTTTGTTTCATCAGAATCATGATACTTTTGAGTGTTGGCAAGGAAATGCGAGGTAATGGGAATGCAGAGAACATGCCTTTCATCAGCTGAACATCTTTAATTGTAATTGCAGCATGTAATGGTATAATTAGTTGTCTAAGTGACAGGATAGGCTTGAGTCTTTCCTACTGTTTTGCAAAAAGACTGTTTAGTTCCCAGAAACCTTTCTTTAGACTACATGAATGGCAGTGAAAGACTAAAGATTTTTTTAACCCCTGAGTGTCTAAAGGAAAGGAGGGACTTCACCTTAGAGAACGTCCAGAAAAACCCTGTGGAGACACAGTGAAATATCTAGAATACTCGGTTACTGAAGTAAAAGAAAAATTGTGAGAAGCATTAAACACAGAAAAGGAGTATGTAAGGCACAGGAAGCAGCAAAGAGGAGGTGTTTGGAAATAATTCTCTGATACTCAGGAACAGTGAAGAAAAATTAATCCTAACTATCATGTAACATGTTCACAAACAAGATCAACACAAAAACAAGCTAGAGGACTGTATCTTCTATTTATTTATTTATTTATTTATTTTAATTAAATAAAGAATTAAACATAACTGACTCATTTTACAATATAATTTTGTAGTGGGATCAGTAGTTTCAGTTCATAGTTTATTGTAACTGGTTTTTTGCTTCTTGAATTTATATTGACAATTCTACCATGCTGGATAGTGATATGTTAAAAACAAACAAACAAACAAACAACCTGTATTCTGTAGTTCTCCGTTTTATTGAAGAATAAGTCATCTAGGCAGGGCACTTGTCAGAAATTCCACTTCTTCATTCCTCCATAGTTCCATTGCCCTCTTTCAAATGGCTCTGGGAGGAACTCAGGGGAAGGATAAGGGAGCAAGCCATGACTCAGATACTTACAAAAGCAAGATCTGTGTCTAATTTGCTGTTGCTGCTCCCTATTGGTGTCTTTAAGAAACCTCCTGAGAAATCCTCCCTGAAACCCTAAGAAACATGTCAGTTGGTATCATTCACATGCATGAAATGATGGTCTTTGGAGCAGATATTGTAATGAAATTTCAATAAACATAGGTTAATAGCATTTATACTTAAAAAAACACGAACAAACAAAAACATCTGCATGGAATTAAAAATCTTGGGGAATCAAGCTCCTATGGTTAATTTATTGAACACAGTTTAACATATAAAGCTATGCATGCTACAGCTGTAGAAAAATACTTAATTAGAATGTTTGCTTAATCTCAGTTTACTGCAATGTTAAATCAAAGGCAGAATTTTAATGACAGAATTAGAATTTGACTGGTAGCTCTAGTGTTATGTTGACACATCTTTGTTTTCAGTACCAAATACTTCAGAGATAATATTTCCCTTGGTATTATAAGTTATAGCAGATGTTAAAAAAATACTGTCCTTACAGACAAAGAAAGTCTGCAATATGCAAGTTATACTAAATTAAGAATACAGCTTCTTCCTCTAGCCTTCTCTCTTTGTACAAGCAGAAAATCAGTACATAGCTCAACATAATTGGGCAGGTACTCAAAAAACAGCTGTGGAAACAAAGACTATCTTCAATACCCCTCAAAAGCTCAAAAGCTCCAAAGTCTTAGCAAACCATTTTTATTTCAGAATTTCATATTTCATGCATGTGCATGAATCACTCCACAATTCAATAGCTTTCCATTATCTCCTAATCAGGTTAGACATTAAGAAATAGATACTCCTAATATTCAGAGTCTTTAAAATAAACATTTTAAGTTAATATATTTTCCTTTATTTTTTCAGTAAATAAATTATGTCTGAGGATCATATAGTTCAGGATTCAGAAAATCATTATCATCTTTGTGTATCTGCTGCCAGAAGTGTTCTTTCTCAACTGTGTGAAAAGTCATTAATTTTAACAGATATGTCTACATATTACAAATAAATTATTTTCAAAGCTTTCAATTCAAAGTCCTTTTTCTTTCTTTTGAATATAGATTCAACTTACATATTTATTTTAAAGTTACTATTTTAGTTATTGAATATAATTAGCAATAATTACACTTCATTTCTCTTTGTCTCTCAGAAGATTTACTGTAATATTTTGAAAAATTTGCCCTCATTAGTTAAGTACTAACTGGTTCATTGCTTTGTAATTGTACAGAGGAAAGAATTTAAGTTTGAATCTCTGGTACATATTCTGTTTCACAACTCATTTCTAAAAAAACCCATCAAATTGAGAAAAAATTAAAAGGCTTTAAGGAAGATTAGGCAATTTCTGTGTCAAAGGCTTTTGGTACAAAAATAAGGTACCATTGGATGACTACTATTCTATTGTAAACATGCAGACTGACTGTAAGTCCCAATCTTCAATAAATAGGAAAAAGTTAGTCTTATGTATGGTAATTTCAGAAGCTGGCATTTACATATAGTTTTTCCAAAACTTGTGGTATAAGGGAATTCCTCTCAGTCTTTCAAATATCCAACCCCTTAAGTTGAATAAAACGTAGCAGCTCTGACAGGTGATTAATCTACTTTGTCAAAAATATTCAGACTGCCACTGTATACCTTAGAGTTAAAAAGCAAATACAAAAATCAAAGTTGCTTATGTTTCCCTAATTTATTTTCCTGATCCTTTCCTCATTTTTCTTGTAACTACAGAGTTTTTCTTAGGGCATTAGATAAACTGTTCTATAGTTTCTCACTAGTATCACCTAAAAAGTCTTTTGAATACACTCAGCATCCATTGCTTTTCAGGAAATTCTAAAGATGTTTAGGGTATCACTGTAGCTGGTTTCATATAAAACTGGGAGCTAAACAATTATTTTTCAAAACTTGCTTCAAGAAAACCTGTTCCAATCAACTACTAGTAGTTCTTATATGAAGTGGAATTGAACAGGTTTTCTAATCCTTATGCATTATAGTATTACTTAAGAAAATAGTGGTCTACTTAGGAAAAAAGTTATCTGTTGAAGTAGTTGAATTTAAGTAGTTGAATTTAAGTTGAATTTAAGTTGAATTTAAGTAGTTCACAGAGATAACATTGGGAAGACGCAAATCAGAGGGTACACAGGAACGGCGAGACAATAATTGTAACAATACTAGACAATAATTGTAACAATACTTACTGGTACCTCTTCAAAAAACAAACAAACAAAAAAGAATAAAAAATAATTTCTCATTTTGATAATCCTTCAGTAGTCTATTTCAAAACAAGTTACAATATTAGAAAAAATTGTTCAGCAGTGTACAGGGGACATAAGTTTATGAATCTGAGTAAAAAGATTAAAGAGAAATAATTTAGTATAATTTTTCCAACAGTTTGGTATTTGTCTTCCATCTGCACCTCTCCAAAGAAGATAAATATGTCCACTACACTAAAGCTCAGGCTTTTATTTTCTAATCAGGACACACTGATCTTGTGACAAGACATGGTTACAATTCAGCTTTTAATACACAGTGAACTGTAGCTGCTGCTGTTCAGTTATTCCAGATTCCAGGCTCCACCTGACCAGGAGGCCCACAGCAAACACCAACAACAAGGTTTCCTTTGTTGCCTTGGTTTCTAATTTTTACCCAGAAATCTCTGATGAGCGCTCCCTATTAGGTCATTTTCAAATTGGTCTGGCAAAAAAAGACAAAAATAATCTAAAAAAGAATTTAGAACAAAGTAATTTTGACAATTTTTGCCTGAAAATATATGCTGAATGAAACATTGCCTATGATAGAAACATTTTCAATAGAATAACTGAGGCTGGCTGTCATGCCTGGAGATTGCCTAGCTTCAATGCTCTTCAAGCAGGGCCAAGTACACCAGGCTGCCCACAGCTACGACTGATTGGGTTTTAATGTCTCCAAACATGGAGACTACATGATCTCTCTGGAAAACTGTCTCATTGTGAAAGATTCAGTAACTCCAAAAATGGAAGATGGAGAAGCCTTTACAGTTTCACTAGTTATTCTCCTTGTCTGTGCGTGAAAGCCAAATTAAAAGTCCCTTTCTTGTACGACTTGATATCTGAGTCATCAAGTGTTCCAGGAAGAATAGTTTAGGCAAAAGACCCACAGCTACAAGCATGCATTGGATTAATTTTTCTCCTTCATGTTATTGAAAAGATCAAAGACATTCATGATACAGATGTTCTAACTACCTTATTTCTTCCACAGTCTTTAGAGGACCATGTTTTTTTTGAATAAGCAGAAGTTAGACAAGAATTGCCAGGTATTTGTCTCCAACTTTCGTTTGAATATCATCTTTACGTTTCTACATTTGGATGAGTCAGCTCACCTCCACATGTCACTTTATGTAGTAGCTATGTGTCACCTTATGTCTGCCAGGTCTGTGAAGTTATCTAAGATACCCCAAGAACTCTACAGTGGAACTAAATATTTCTTATCGAGCAAGTCAATTCACATCTCTCCCTTATTTTAACTAATTTATGATTCAAATATACCTCTAAGTCAGATCTAGAGAGATCTGGGCAGTAATGACTTTTGAAAGTTCAAAGAGGCAGGTATATAGATTTCTGTAGCATTAAACCTCTCTGGCAGGCCAGTGCATGCTACTCTTATTTTAGTGGACTCGGAGGATGAGAAGAGAAAGGTAATGTTTAAAAAGATGATAATCATAAAAGCTATTTTAATTTCAAGCCTTGGTGTTAAATATTTGAGAACTGTTTGAACTCCGAGTACTATTTGTATGTAATAAGAAATGTTTTTCTGACATAAGAAATAAAACTTTTTTTTTTTTTTTTAAGGCACAAAGCAAAAAGCACGTGTTTTCGTTGACTGACTAATGGACACATGGTTAGTCAGCTAAGGTAATGGTCAGAGGCTCTTTAGGAAGATTATCTAACTGTAGAACAAAATGTTGTAAATATATGGACAAAAGTACCTTTCTACAGCTTGGAATTCAGTGTTTGAGCAGATCCATGTAGGATTTCCTTTGGTCACCTGTACTTTCTTTAGTTTGAGGAATTTTCTGCTGAAAATGGCAAACATCGCTGCCTTCCTGATCAACATATCAAATGGCAGCTGTTTGTGTGAGATGCTGAGCTCTTTTATCATGCAGAAAGAAAAGTTAGGTAACTCAAAATTCTGCATTTTGGAGGGTTTTTAAAGACTAAAACTAAAAATATGGGTTATTTATTCTGTTCAGTCCTTTGGCACTAAAAACTTTATAAATAGCTTGTTTGTTCTTGGCAGGAAAATTCTGTTTTCCTCATGATTCATGTAAGAGCACTGTTAAAACACAAACAAAATCATATTACTAGTCTTTGTCTCACACTCTTTATATTATAAATATTGAGGTCAGATTTGAAAACTATTTACTCGTATCAAAAATGCATGTTGGATTGTGTGTAACTTTTTATTTTCTTCATGCAAAAGAAAAATATAAAATCAGAACACTCATTGAATTACTACCTTAAATACAATTAATTAGATTTTATGATGAACTAATCCTGCAAATCAGTCTTTGTTACACTTCATAATCACAGCTGAGATTTCATAACACAATACAGTATTTATGCCTTTCTAAGTTCACAGTGAAGTAGGATGCTTAGTATCACTAATAACTATTCATTTTCTCCCATGTAAAATTACAAAAGGATAGCATGGATTAGGAGAAACATTATATTTAAAAATTTGCTTTTATTTGACTGCAGGGGAGATGGAATCTACATCTAGATCCTATGCTGCTGCTAAATATATGAAGAATACATTCATATGGACAACAATAACAATTCAGTCATCTGACTGACAAAGCACCTTAAGCACTCACATAAAAGTTGCTATCTATACTCACTGTAATTTTTGTTATTGCATTAGCCAATGGTGTAAATTATCTAAAAAGGGGAAAAGACTAAAACAAGCCATTTCTTTTATGAAGTCTTGATTGAGGAAAACATCATTCTTAAGGACAAAAAACCCACATTCTTTAGAAAAATACTGAAGTGCTTTCTTAAGATTACAAACTAATCTAAATGAGTTCTAAATCTGTAGTTTTCTTCTGTATTTACACTTTTCAGCTTCCCAAAACTGGTCTTGAGCTATGTGTTATTACACAAGCCCTGCTGATAAGTTTTTTCTCTTGGGTTCTTCCTGAGCCCCTGGTAATAAAATTTATATACTTCCACTACCACCAAAACAGAATAAACTCAGTTCTGCATGATCATCATGGATTGTTGCTGATAACTAACTTGGGACAAAGAACTTCTGACTAACTTGGTTGCTGTCTATAATGAAGTGACAGGCTCCATGTTTCACCAGAGTGGTAAATACTGTTTGCCTTGACTGTAGAAAGGCATTTAACGTGGACTCCCAGAGAATCCTATAGTCAGATTGGTGAGACATGTACCAGGTAACTGGATTACAAGGTGGATAGAAAATTACTCGGATGATTAAGTTCAACACAATATGATGGGCAGTACAAAAGACATTTATGAGTATCATTCGTCTAAGGTCAATATTGCAGCCAAAAATCTTTATTGATTACCTAATAATGAGCTGGAAGCCACCCTTAGCAAGTGTGTACATGACACCTGAGAGGTGTGGTAAAGACAGTGGAGGACAGGGCTCCCATAGAACAAGCTAGAGAAGGAGGTAGACAGGAACTCAATGAAGTTCATCAAAAGCAAACACAAAGCCCAGCACTTGGGACAAAGCACATTTCCTCCCAGCTCTGTAACCTCTTCACTTATCTTTCCACTTCTTCCTTTCACAACAGGTACAAATGAAAACTCAATTGTCTGACTGTTTTGTAGTTTCCAGGCCAGAAGTATTAAAAATTTCACTATTTTCTTTCTTTCTTTTTTTTTTTTTTTTGTTTGTTTGTTTATTCTGTATTTCTCTTGTTTCATTCTCTTCCAACCATGGCTTTTTCTGGCTTCTGCCTGAAATATTAACTGCTTCCATCCACGTCCTGCTGCCTTCTCTGGTATTGCAGTGGATCAAGTGGACCAGGATGTTTGTCTGTTCTATGGATTTATTTTGCTGTTTCATGTTTGCCATGTTTCTTGTTAAGCAATTCCAGTTTTCTAAATGAATGCCAGCCATAACTTTCACATATTCTGTTTTCATTCTGCTTTTACCTCCATTTCTTCTTCCAATTGACACTTCACCCATAATTGTTAAGTGTTCGCTGAACAACAGAAAGAAAACATGGGAAGTAGAAACTTAACAGAGAGTTCATCTTCACTTACTTACCCATGAGGGACATGATATAACCCTGCACTGATCCCAAGAAGTATCTAAAGATGGAACAGTAAGTGCTGATAAATTGAACTGATTTATTTTGTCTCCTAAAATTTACACTACATAGTCTTTAAATTTCAGAGGACATGAGAACTCTCTCATGTAATTCTTATTTGTGTAGGAACTGAGCTTCATATATGTTTTGATAAAGATTTCTGATTATAACAGCCACTTTTTTTGGATCTTTATCTCTTTGAAAATAGTTTAATAATTGATATTTTAAACAAACAAACAAAAACCCAAACAAAACATTCTGAGTCACTTAACTTCTGATAAAGTTTAATTAGCTACAATTTGGTTGTTTTTATATTTGTTCACTCGTATATTTTGTTAACTATAAGAAGTGTCTTATTGCTAGTGCCTCAGGGTCAGAGGCATTCATTTGTTTTAGAGGACTGAACATAATGTTATATTGTGAATTTAAGCTTATGTGATTGTATGTTTATAATGAAAATACAATTTTAAGGTTGTTGAAGAGTGAAGATGGCAGTTCAACCCTTTTTTTCGTGGTTGTTTTTTTGTTTTGGTTTGTTTTTTTTAGGTTTCTGAATTTGTGCAACCAATCTAAAACTTAAATGACCTACTGAAATAATTTCCTCTTTCTTAAGGGAATAAGTATTCTACTTCTTTGTACTTCGGATTTATTGTTCAGAGAACTTTTTGATAAAAGAAGTCTCAATCTGTAAAACCAGCATAGCTTAAAATGTAGATATGAAAATACCCACAATGATATCTTTTCTTCTTGAAATAACAATGTATTTTACTTATAAAGGGCAAATTATTATAATGAGCACAAGTACTCATGTAACTTGTCATATTGCTCAACTTGATGAATTCAAAATGAAGGGTTTTATTTTGTTCTGATGCATGTATATATCTTCAACCGTATATCAATAGAAGAATAAGCCTTTAGATGTAATGAAACACAAATTTTATGTAATGTGTGGGTTGCAGATACGGAATCCTTACAATGGACACTGGAATATAATATTTTTTCACCAGACTTTCTTTTTTAATAATCAAGCTTTAATCTAGTGGAAACTACTTGCTTCCATAACAGCTGTAAAATTAGCTCTTAGGGTGGCATATTTTTACTGGCTGTCTTGCTCAACTTAGTTTCCATTTTGTTTTGATTCACCCTTGATCACGTAAAGTGCACCCATTTATAGTCTAGTTTTAAAAAACATATTTTTCATGAAATTATTGCTCTTTTTAACTCTGCTTTCTACTCCTGTATTTTAAAAACAGCGCTTAAATGTACTTCCATTTCTCTAGGATAAAGACAAACTATATATAGAAATAAAAAAAGATTTTATCTTCCCTGAGAGGGCAACTGTTCCTACAGCAGTCTTCCCACAATGCATGGCAAGCTATACAATTTTTTTTTTTTTTTTTTTTTTTTACAAATGTCTGGAGTGCATAAGCCCATGCAGAAATGTGTATATAATTCAGTATGGAGCTGCATGCATTTGCTGCAGCACAGTGCTCTAACCATAGAATCACACAAGAAATTACTAGTGTCTTGTATACTTCAAAACCAAATGTTAAAAGTTGCTTTAGTATTACATGACTTTAAAAATGTTATAAGCATACTTATTAAAAAAAGCCAGAATATATTAAAAAGTCAACATACAAGAGTGGTATAAAAAGCAAAATAAAGTTAATGCCTTAAATAAAACACATTTTTTTGTACCATATACCTGTGTTATAATTCCAAGAAGAAATAAAGTATAAACATTAGAAAAGACAAAGGTGATGCAGTTTATTCTACAGTTAGCTCTTAATCCAGATGTATTTAACTACCAGAGCTACCACTCACTTAAAGAGTCAAAATTTTGTGGAAAAAATCAAATGGCAATTCTAATATAAAATCTTCCTATCTCAATCAAGTGCGTAATTTTTTGTTTCAGGTAAAGAAGTAACTTTTAACAGAGAAGATGACTTTTGAAGTTATTCCTTCTCCTTATAGGATCTGACTGTTTGGGTAGGTTAAGACAGATATTTGATGCAGTGAAGTTATGGAGTATCCTTGTTTTTCAATTTTAGTGTTTCAGTGATCTTTCTATCGCAACAATACTTTCAAGGATGTATATTAGTTAGAGGTCATCTTGGATTT
This sequence comes from Columba livia, assembly GCF_036013475.1. Classification (NCBI taxonomy): domain Eukaryota; kingdom Metazoa; phylum Chordata; class Aves; order Columbiformes; family Columbidae; genus Columba; species Columba livia. The sequence goes on from NC_088642.1 coordinate 61,730,584, forward strand.
ATCGGTTTGCAGCAAAGTTCAGCACCTAACCACTCCCAGTAGAGTCAAAGGACTAACTATAATTAAAGTCTCACTAACTAGGATGAAAGTCTTTAAGTCCCTCTTTTGATCAGATTTAGCTTAGTTTAAAAGTGCTATGTCAGGCAAATGAGGTATTTTGTACATATTTCACGTATTTACAAAAGGTTCTTGATCTTCAAGGTTGCTAGATGGGTTATTTTAAATTTCATCATGGTTTATAATCTTTCCTGACATGAAAGATAAAAAGTACTTTTCTTTTTTTTTTTTTTTTAAACCCCTGGAAGAGTCTTAACCTAGTAAGCCCAGCAACAGCCTTCTTTATTAAAAATATAGGGAAAGTTGTGCTATTTCAGAAGACTAACAATTAGAATACTCAGAGCTTTCAGAATGAACAACCTCCATGGCATGTAGAATTGAAAAGGGAATGGAAAAAGAGATGTTTCGCTATGTGATGTGCTTGTAGCATTTCACTCTATTCAGATAGCAGAGAACTCCAATTGCAACATGCACAGTCTTTAAATAAATTCTGTGCTACAATCTGTACCATCATCTTAGTTAAACATTTTAAAACCAGTCAGAGTTAGGAAAGGAAGGAACATTGTGAGAATAAACAGAAATTGATGTCCAGAGCTACCAAGGTTTAGTTAATTCTTCATAACCAATTAATATGTTAACTTTTATTTTGGAAAATTTCCAGCTTTGTGTCTGGATGTGCTGTGACAATCATTTTTGCCTGACAAAAATACCTTAAATTACTGTTTTCTATCTCTTTTTATGGTATACTTCTATAGTATTTCCCAATGTTATGCTTTGAGTTGCAACTTCTAAGAAAGAAAAACATTCTTATTTCCAGCATTATTGTTTAGAATTAGGTTTTTCTGTTCAAACATAGCAATCTTTTAATCAAAATGTAAATTTTGGATGCAGTAACCTTTTCTGTTTTCTACACCTTTCCTAGTTATAAATATATGCACATAGTATAGAACCTTTTTTCTGCCTTCTGAAATAGAAGACATATTTCAGAGATTAATCTGCCAACTCTTTAACTTCTTTTTTTTTTTTTTTTATTACTAAGAATTAAGCATGCCAGATTCTACTTAGAAATAAACCATAAACCACTTTCAAATACAGTGTTTAACTATGAGGGCTATGAAGCAAAACAACAGTGTAGGTAACTATAAATCTGTTGCAGCATAGAAAGGAAAAATAACCAAAAATCTGAATTAATCTAAGCTAGGTAAACAAGTCTGTGGTAGCATATTTTGCCAAATTCTGAGTCCATCCTCCTGTTTTTTCTGTCTCCTTTACTTTATTGCTGCCTTTTCCATCAACATCCCTTGACATCTGTACAAGAAAATTGCCTACCCTTCTGGGACAAGGAGAGCTTTTTAACTTCATAGGAGCACAGCACTAAGCACAAGCAATCCATATTTCCCAGTAGGAATCTGTGATTAAGTGATCTCAGGCTTCACATTGCAAGCTTTTAAGGATATTGCAGACCCTCTATTGATGTTCACAGTACTGTGAACTTTGCATATTCAGATGTGGCATACCCAAGCTAGAGAAGCACATGACCGTCCCACTGTAGTAAGGTCTCTAAACTATTAAGTAATACAGTTGCACTACAGAATTTTGGTATTCAAGAAAAGAAAAAGTACCTACAAATGTGATATATAAGGCTTACAGAAAATAATAAAATAAAAATTAATTGCTTAAATAAATCCCTAGAATTTTTACTCAAAGGAAATTAAGATCATGATTTTAGTCTGCTAGATTAGTAACTTTTTTACCAAATCAAATTTTCCTCATTGACACTTGTACTTCAAAATCAACCATTATTTTTTTTCCTGGGTCCTGATTCTGTTTTTCTTCTGTTTCTGCCCTTTAGCTTACTTTCTGACCTAGATTGGGTGGGACATTACTTAGGGACTATTAGTACTAAAAATAAAAACTTTTAGTTAATATTAATATCTCTTTTTATTGCTATGACACAGAATAGAATTTTGAATAGAAGGCTTATTTGAATGTTGTCTAGCTAATTGACATGATACACATGGGTTTTTTTTTTCTTTTGTCTCTAATGTAGCCAGGATATTATGGACTTATGACTTCACTTAGAATACGACAAAATCAGAATAGGGATACAAAACTGAAATCTCTCAAGGCCATCGTCTTGGATAAAACACTTTAGAAAATAATGTACTGGTCTTCCAATAATTAATTGTAAGGAATGAACAGATTTTATTCAACTACAGGCGACAGTATAATTGATTTCTTGGTAATACTATCATGCAGGCAGGTAGATTACAATTTCAAATTTTGGACATATTTTCTTCACCAGTTTTGCAGAAAATGTAGTACAGAACTATAGAGAAATATGTCACTAAAAAGGTTTCTTAATTAATATGTGGTTATGTTTCATTTTTTTTGTTGTTTGATTGTTTTGTTTATGGTGTTGACTTTGGTTTTGTTTTCCTTTGGTAAATATTTCTTACAAAAAAAACAACATAATTTTACATTTCTAAATCTTGTGCTTGGGGAAAGAGCAGCTACTCTCCTTTAGACCACAGTAAGAAGAAGGGAGAGAGAACTGAAACAAAACAAAATAAGAATCATAAGTGGAACTGAAGAATGGTTCCCTTATCCAGGCTTTGACTGTGGCTAATTTCTGGTATTCCTCACACAAGTGCAGCCTTAACTCCTCGTTTAAAGTACCTAATAGAGAATTTTTAATATCAATAAAAGTGATGGATCTCAATAGCACTCAACATACTACATGTTAAAGTTGTGCGTTTTGTGGTGTTTGTGTTTGTGTTTTTGGTTTTGTTTTTTTTCTGCTACTTCTCTTCAATCACAGAATCACAGAATGTTAGGGATTGGAAGGGACCTCGAAAGATCATCTAGTCCAATCCCCTCGTCGGAGCAGGAACACCTAGATGACACTACACAGGAAGGTGTCCAGGCAGGTTTTGAATGTCTCCAGAGTGGGAGACTCCACAACCTCCCTGGGCAGCCTGTTCCAGTGTTCTATTAACCTTACTGAGAAGAAGTTTCTTCTCAAATTTAAGTGGAACCTCTTGTGTTCCAGTTTGAACCCATTACCCCTTGTCCTACCATTGGTTGTCACCAAGAAGAGCCTGGCTTCATCCTCATGACACTAACCCTTTGTATATTTGTAAACATTAATAAGGTCACCCCTCAGTCTCCAAGTCTTCTCCAGGTTCAAGAGCCCCAGCTCCCTCAGCCTTTCCTCATATGGGAGGTGCTCCACTCCCTTACTTATCTTTGTGGCTCTGCGCTGGACTCTCTCCAGCAGTTCCCTGTCCTTCTTGAACTGAGGAGCCCAGAACTGGACACAATATTCCAGATGTGGTCTCACCAGGGCAAAGTAGAGGGGAAGGAGAACCTCTCTCGACCTACTAACAACGACCCTTCCAATATTCCCCAGGATGCCATTGGCCTTCCTGGCCACAAGGGCACAGTGATGGCTCATGGTCATCCTGCTGTCCACCAGGACCCCCAGGTCCCTTTCCCCTACGCTGCTCTCTAATAGGTCATTCCCCAACTTATACTGGAACCTGGGTTTGTTCCTACCCAGATTTTTCCCCGCCCAAGTCTCCAGCCTGTCCAGGTCTCACAGCCATCTGTTCCTTTGGAAAAAAAATAGTTTCTGGAATTATCTCTACCTCTAACATTGTTTGTTTAATTCCTCTAAAGAAGACTATTATCAAAATTGAATACTGAAATGTAATGCTAGACATTATTGTGGGGTTTTTTGGTTTGTGTTTGTTTTTGTTTTGTTTTTTTTTTTTTAATTATATATATGTGGATTAAAAATGTCTGACAGAAATGTTGGCAGCAAGCAGAGAACCCACAGTCATCAGCCTAGAGACTAGAACTTGTTAAACTGATAATTCCTCTAATATTTGTGTCTTTATCAATTGACCTAAGAAATCCTTGTTCTTGTTTTAGAAATTATGTACAGTATAGTATTACTCAATACAAATTTTTAATCTTAATTAACATATTGCTTCACTTTTGAACATGACTGCACTGTATTAATTGAAAATCTATTAGCAGGCAAAATAAAATTCATACACTCTTTCCAAATACCATCACTTTTCATTTAGCCATGTTCAATTTAATCTGCTGTCATGTTGCTAAGCATGCAATTGGCTAGACAATTTTGGACTGATTCTTTCTTATTCTTTATTTAGAGGTATTTATCAGATAACAGTAATTTCTATTTAAGTATATATAATAAACATGGGGTTTTTTTTCAAAGTATTTTAGTCTAAAACCAATTTTAAACATTTTTGTACCTGTATTTTGGCTTGCATTGGAAAATGAAACTGGCCACCTATCTGTAGATGGTTATCAATCAGTCATTATATCATTTGCTCAAAAATGAAATGCAGGGCATGTTTACATAACTATTAAGAAAAATCAAAGTGGACTTTCCTTCATGATAGTTGTCATACAACTAGTAGAACTGTGCTGTATCTTAATTCAATGAAGGACTCATATATATGAGGTGTTGCAATGAACTCCTGTGGGACTTAATATATGTTTTGGGAGAAATATACATGATTGCAGGACTGTGTATTTTTTATTCAAATAAGAGAGCATTGTAACAGGTATCTAAACTGAAACCAGTATTATAATCTCTGGCAGCTTGCTTCAGTAAAACAGCTTTATCAAACACTTTCATCAAAATGTAGGCGATTTATTTTACTGTGGAGAGAACTAATCAGTAAAAACCAAAAATGTTTCCATAAGGTGCAGTCAGGCCACTAGATTACTCATGAAGTGTTATTGGTACACTACAATCTCTTTTTCAAGGAATCTTGCAGTTCATATTATAAGCTGATTAAAAATAAGAAAATAAGTAATTTTAAAATTTTTGTTTGTCAGTACCCTAATTAATATGATTATCTACATGCTCATTCCTGCTAAAACTTGTTTAATTTTATACTTACTTAATTAATTAGGTTTTCTATATTTCTTCTACTTCCATTACCTTTTGTTCTGAAGTGTTATATCTATAGCTAGAGAGAAATGTACGTTTTCTTCCTAGAATATTTTAAGTTACCTTCATAAATACTAGTCTTATGGAAATTTCCAAATAAGACCTTAAAGGAAGAAAGCATTTTTAATTTTTCTTACTTAATCTAATTCTTTGGAAATTGGGGGAAACCTAGGTGATAAGTAAACATCTGCTGTTGGAAAATATTATAAAGTATTGGTGACAGTTCATTCTTTATCAGAGATTTTCTATACATGTGTAGTTGTATTTACAACTTTCATTATTAGTACAAAACCATACTTTAATCCTTTTGAAATGAGAAGCTGCAGTGAACAGCTGCAATGCCCTGTTTATCATAAGCAATGACAGTAAATGGTCCACACACTATCCATTGAGAAGGTGACTGACCACTGCTACAGTGCAACAGTGGAAAGGTAGCGAAGAAGTGACTTATCTCCACCTCAGCTCCTTGGCAAAGGTATGCAGCAGTGGATGCTGAATACGTAAACACACAGTTGTGCATAGTATTAAAGGCAAAATATGCACTGGAGTGAAGACTACAGCCCTTGACCCACGTTTCAAGCCATTGCTGTGCTACAAAACCACAAATTTTGCCTGTCTCTTTTCTGCTGCCTGTTCATTGTTGTATATAAGGCTGGAATCCTGTGAAATTATTTTTATGTGAAAATAATATGAAAAGTTCTGGATTCTGGAATGAAAAGTGATGTAGAAGATTCAAATTTCATAGCTTACCAAGTCACAAATTAGTTACATGATTATAATACGCTGGCAGAGATAAATTCACCTTCCCATATAGATTATATGCATCTTCCTTGAGCGAGGAGTCATTATGATCTTAGTCCAAGGTGGTAATGACAGTAATATATTTTCAATGCCAGAGCAGGAAATCTAGGTTTCTTTGCATATAGCTGACATATGCAAAGGAAGAAAGGATTTTTATAGAGGATTCCAATTTGAAGGAAATTTAATGAATCGTTTGTAGCCATCAGTAAATTAAATCTAGAATTTCTAAACCCATTTGTCTATTTGTAAGAATTAGTTCCTTTAAACAAAACTAATAGTCAAAAACCTTGTTAAATAATAGATCACTGATTTGGGAATTCTTTGCAGCAATCAGTGATGACCTGAGTACATTTAACAAGGTCAAAGAGAAACCTATCAAAACCAGTAGCATGTAGAAGTGGAGCTTCCAAAGACTTAATATCTTAAAGCGAAAAGAAAGTGCAAGTGAAATGATTGGCAACAATAATTTGTGTAAGAACTTATAAGAGATAATTGAATTTGTTTCAGAAAAGCTTACAAGATGGCCGAAAAATCCTGGTTATGTGTGTCCTCAAAAAGAGAACACTTCTGATAGTAAACTAGCTCTGCTCAAGAGTTTCTTTGCAAAAAGACTAGTAATTTAAACTTAGTACAGAGTCTGAAGTTTGTTCATTATCAGAAATGATGTAAGAACTAACCAGTTATCAGCCAATTTTTGTCATTTTTTTTTCATTATTTTTTTTTTATTAAAGGCAGTTTGTATACATACACTTAGTGATATTAGCTACAACTCAGACAGGTTCATGAAATCCGTTATAGTCATACTTGCTATTTTTTTTTTTTTTTTTTTTCCAGAGGAAGTAAAGTCATGTAGCTGTTTCCCAACTGACCAAATGAACAAGGACTTGGGTATCTACATAATCTACATTGGGAATTCTCATTAAGTATTTCTCTAAGGATTTCCCACCTAAACCACCTTCTTATGCAATAATCCAAAAAGACTTTATAGATTTTTGTCCCATTACTTTATAGTAGTCTTGGAAATTTCTTTGCTTCAGAATATCCCTTTGACCAGGGAATGTCATGGAGGCTGGCTGGACATACAGTTAAGCTGACATGTAGGTTGTTCTTTTAGCAATTGCCTCTTCTGTCCAAAAGAATTGCTTAGAAATTCATATTAAATTTCTAGCAAGTGAACTGGTGATTCAAAAATCTGAAGCTCTGTGAAGAAACTGAGGGAACCTCTGCATAATGAACAATATTCTCTGTGAAAAATTCAAGTGCAGATTTTTAGCAATGGGTGAAAAATTTTTGCAATACTTTGGAAGAGATAAAATGTAAATTCAAAATGGATAAAAATGTGGTACAATTATAAGCAAATTTAGAAGTTAGAAACATAAGAAAAAGTTTCTACTGATGGAGCTTAGATATAGTAACTCCTCCACATGATGTTAAACTTGTAGTACATTCACATGCCCTTGAAAAAAAAAAAAAAAAAAAGAAAAAAAAGTTTATATTTATTCCCTTTCAAAACTTTCAGTAAGAAAACATAAAAAAAACCCAACCAAACAAAAAAATCCAACAGATTATTTTCCTCCAAAGTCATAGTTCACTATTACTAAAATGCTTAAAAATTATCCTAAGGACAGGAGAATGTTGTCAAGTATATAAGCTCTTCTAGGACATTGTCAGTTTTTACTATCACCTATAAATATAATTTATAGGTGACAGGATTTTGTAGGTATCTGAATGAAATTAAAATAACTCTGTGGCTCAGAACTCATCAAGATGCACATATTACTTCAGCCTTCCTGAACATGTAAGCAAGTAATTCCCAATAGAATATACTCTATCATGGTATATCAACATAGTTCAGAAGTGCTGAAAAATACTAACCCCTCTACAAACTGATACTTTTTTCTTCATAACGTGTACTAAACCAGAAAGGCATCATCACCTGGCTAGTCAATAAAGTAAAAGAGATGACTAATGCAGATCCAGACTTATCTGTAATATAGTGCACAGAACCAAAAAGTCACAAGGTCATTTCTAAAATGCAGCATGCTAACTTCAAAGTCAGCACTTGAAACTGAGGATTTTTTTTTTTTTTTTTAAGTCGATACACATTTCCTTTTTATTTCAAATAGTACAAAATCTATTCAATCTGTGGACGGATTTTAATCCAGGGAAAGCTAGTAAAATACTGGGCAATAGCAGACATTAGGAAATGCTTGTCTTATTTAAATACAGAGATTCTTTTTACACTTTAAGCAATTCTTCAATTATATGAGTATGGTCAATCTTTCAACAGAACTACTTTTCAGGTTAAAATGCTGGAAAAACTGCCACACAAAGTTAAATATATCAGCTTGTAACCTATATTCTCTATATTTTTTTTTTCATCTCTTCTCTCCCAAGCAACACTAAACATCTGGTCCAGAGTTTTCAGTGGTGTTCAGCAGCAAAATCCATGGAGCTTCAAAAGTTCCAATAGGGTATTTTATCTGTTATCATACAAAATCCAGTAAGTGCATGGTCATCATACTGAATTCAGGATCGATATTAAGATTTTTACATCATTTCAACAAATCTCTAGAAATGAATTGCATTTTGTCCCCTAAAAGCTATTTTTATGTTTTCATGTATTTGGGTGGAGTAAGGAACATTAATAAATAAACTATTTAAAGCTAGTACAGATAAAAACAATTTTGAATAGTAGAACCAGACTAAATTTAAGAACTTAAACAGCTTTTTGCACTTCAGAACTAGACTTTTATTCCTGTATGTAAATTTTAGCTCTCTAATTCAAGGATGATGGAGTATTAAGCAATATTTAGGAGAAGTTGCAGTTCTCCATGAGATCTGTTTTTTAATTTCCCTAGGTCTTTACTACCTATGACTTTTACCTCTTAAAGTGAATGGTCTGATGAATTTAGGTTTTTTACTCTAAGCATTTTACTGGATGTCCTGGAGCTGTACTTATATGTGTGAAGTGCAATGTATTTCAAAATCTACTAGGCATTTTGTTTCTTGTGGAAAATGTAACTTAAAGAAGTACAGTTTAAAAAAAAAAAAATCTCTTCGTAGCAGCACACCTTATTTTAATGGAGCAGTGCACTAGAAAAAAAAAAAAATGTTGCTTTGTGTTAATCTGTGTTATAGTATATTGTGGAGCTTCTCTCGGTGGCCATTTTTTTTACAGAGGTTGAACAACTCAATCTATTTGCATTCCTCGATTTTAATAATCCTTTAAATAACCATTGCAAAACTCCATTCAGAAAAAAGTCTTTTCCTTAAGACAACTGTAGGCTATGGTTCCACTGTGGTTTTGGTATTTATTTCCTTACAGTTAAAAAGTCTAGTACTGTCTTGACTATTTGGTAACTAGCAGCTTACTTGAGTCAAGTCATAAAAAACCTGCTAATCTTAAAATGGAAAGAATATATCCTCAGACAAAGACATCTACAATTTGAAATATTCTCTGCAATAGAGAACCAAATTTCCTAACGCTAGGATCAAGAATTAGACCTCCTTATCTCTGCAGAAAAAGAAATAACTTTCTATACCAAGCCTTTTACAAATTACTCAGCAAACCATAGTTAGCAAAAAAAAAAAACAAACAAAAACAAACACAACAACAACAACAACAACAGCAACCACAACCTAAAAAACCACAAACCAAACAAACCAGTATGGAGTGACCTGACCATAAGGAAGCAAGGGATATCTGCAGACATAGATTCTCCTTTGTACATTTAGAAAGCTTCAAAGCCCAGTTGCCTTCTCTAACCTCGGTCAAAAATTTCCTGTATTTTCAAAACAGCGTATCTGAAATCTGAACTTGACTTCTAGTCACTCGTGAGATAGTGACCTTGTCTGGTAGATCAATCTACATCATCCATGCTGCAGAATCGTATGCATACACCTGTGCATATAAATGTATGTATGTACTTACAAACATAAAAATATATATGGAAGTATTATGCATCTATGTGTACATACACACATTAAATACCAAATCCTTGTCAATGCTGAGCTCCTGCAAAACCTTTTGACTTGTATGGGAACTGTGCACTTCCTCAGAAGCTAGACAAAATACTATGACTCATATCAGGTTGCACATTTAAGCAAAATAAGTTAAAACCATAATAATGTACATTGTGCATAAACGAGGGAGTCTGAATTGTCATTATTTACTTTATCATGCATCTAATAAAATACACAGGTTGCAGCGTTAATTTTAATAGACAGTATTCCCTTTCAATAGATGTATTTGAGGTTGAGGAATTCACAATGTCAGAGAAAATTTGCTTAGTATTATATAAACAATGATCAAGTTAACAGGTAGGAATCACAGAGGTTAATTAAACCTCATCAAAATAGGAAGAAGCAGTATTATTTTTAGGCCACTCTACTTAATTCTGAAGTTTTAACCAGATAGATGACAGAACTCAAACAAAATGGGACTCATTTCCAGAGAAACAAGAGCTTTTACAGTTTATTAGCAAACCCAGTTATTAAGTGCTAAAAAGTTTTAAAAATCTAGTCTATTTCAAAGTTTAGGTTAAAAAAAACAGTAAAGATAATTTGCTTAGTTCTGATTGAATATTGTGCAAAATCAATAATAATCTTCTGTATAGTTTTCCTTGTTGAATATCTAAATTACATGTAGGATATCTGATTGCATCATACCTTTTTATAGTTACAAAATAAAGGAGTTAAACAAGTCAGCTGCTGAAATTATTCATACTATGATACATAAACACAAGCAGCAAGGTTTGGTTTCCCTTTGATTTCTCTATTCACTCTATTTCACGATGTTTAAACATTGCAGGCGTTTCTGCATTGCAAACAAAATAATAAACTGAAAAGTGCCTACTGGTTGAAATTACAAGAGGTCAAGAGTTCCAGTAGTAAAAAATTTGGTAATCACATACTGTATAACAAAGGCTATGCATGAAAGACTCTCCCTTTTGAAAGCTGTTTTAATCATTTTTTTCTGACAGATCGCCTTACAAGGAAGTAAGAGTTTGCTTCTTCCTCCTCTTACATCCTTCACCTCCTTGAGGAAACTGATCTTTTTAGTGTTATCCTTTTGAAAAATATGGTAACCATAATAACAAGAAGCTGCAAGTAAAGTTTAATAGTTAACAGTTTATCAAAAAGATGATCACAATAGGGTGGGCTTCTTTTAGCTGTGTTGGCTTTAATGCTGAAAATATTGGCACACAATAACCAGTGAAGGGAAGCCAGTTGGAGGGCTTTAGCTGTACTCTAAGGCACAGAGATACTGCAAAAAGGTCTATAATTTTCAGTAGAGGTTGCTCATGTTCATGCTTATTTGCTGCTATTTGCTCTCTGCATCTTAGCAAAAATATCACCTTGAACTTTCTTCCTGATTGCTGATTTTCTGTCCCTGACAATTGACAAGCTTGACAGACTCTTTAAACTGCCAGATTTCTAAGTTGTGGAAGACCTTCCTAAATAGCACCTGGATAACAGCAAAGAAATGCTATAATATGAACCTCACATGGATGTTAATACAACTCTTATGTTAAGCCAACTGCTGGCACAGCAACTGAATATTTGTTGACCAGTCAGAGGAAAAAAAAAAAAACAAAAAAAAACAAACTGTAACAAGACACAAGGAATACTTGGGCTGCAACTCCCATCTCTTCAAAAATTTTAGTTCTATTTAGGTAATAGGTTTATTCTTCATTTCTGCTATTCAAAGGAAGCTAAATAAAACTTTCAGCCATATACTAAAGGTTGCCCCCTGGCCTCCTTATCTGTATGCACTTGGTACTCAATGTTACATGTGTGTGGTTTCAACAATCAGTCTAAATTAAAATTCATACATTATTCAATCTAATTTTCTTTTTTTTTTTTTCATCTATTCATCTAGCCATCATTTTCTATAGATTGCAGACAGAAACAAAAATGCACTCTGCTTTGAAAATATCAGAAGCAATTTCAGCAATTCTTCAAAATTCACGTGGTGAAGATTCTAAAAGACACTCTTCTTTGATGCAGCAGTGCTGTGAAGGTTCAAAATTTGAGGGAAAGAGCACTCATAGTCTAAAGACAAAAGAAACCATGCTGATGGATTAGTTTATTCTTGTACTATTTTTTCTAATATATTATTTAAGTAATGTATTGTATACCTTTTAAATATTATGATTACCCTAGGATTTTTCATTTTCAGAGAGGAAGGTATGGGTAAACATGAGGTACAGTATTAACACATTGACATGACCACTGTAATGTGATAGGAAATTGCATATTTTCCAGCAAAAAATAAAGTAACCAATATTTGAAGGAAATTGCAAGTATGTGATCGACAAGCAGATGTTTTCTTTGGAACTTATCCACCAGATAGTGCAAGAAAACTAGACATGAAAAAGCAAACAAAGCAACTGGAAAAGAAAACTATTACAAGTAGAGTCAAGTTAATTTACTACACCCAAGTTTTAGACTCAACTCTATGAACAAACACAAATCCTTTTGTTTTCATGATGTATTTGCTAGCCAAACTTATGCATTCACAAATATACTTAGAAGACAGAGCTTAAAAAGTAGTATCTATTGAAACCAAACAGATATAGATAAACAAAAATGTCCTTCAGGATTACCAAGTTTTTCTAGTGACCCCCGTTATGCATGTTTTTGATTTGTTTTTATAAGGCACCCTGTAAGTAATTTGACGTCACAACTTTTTTTTTTTTTTGTCTCAGAGTTAAAGGTTGGAGAACCTGAATGCAACCTTGACCAGAGGGTCATGTCCATGTCTATTTAGTGACAGAAAGGGTACAATTATGAAATACCAAACAAATGCTGAAGTTCAAAACGGAAACAAGAGGATAAAGGGGCACAGCTCTTCACAAAGATTACCATTTTAAAGCATTAATATTCATATCCATAAGGAGAGGTTTCCCATGAATACAAGCCAAGCCTGATCTGCAAGATACAGATGGAGTACTCTAGCTTTTTAGTAATTCCCTTTTATTATAATGACATATGTTAGTAAGGGCAGAGGTGGCCAACTTTGATGGTGTTGAATCCAGAATATGAACACTTAAAATGACAGAAAGTGTCTCTGCTTTTTAGGTTAATGGGAACATAATAGACCTCAATAAACCTGTATTCCCCTCCTTCCCATCAGCAAAGGCCAAGCTCACTAATGCAGCACATGAACAGAGTATTTACCAAGTTAGCAGGAGCTTGACTTAATCAAGGTCAGACAGGCTAAAGCTGTCTCGGTTGTGACAAGGAGCAGCTGGAATATTTACCATTTTAAAATGTTTAAAGATTTTTTTTTTTTCCGAAATCCTTAACTTGCTCTGTAGGCAAATCTAGACAAAACTAAACAACTGAAATATTTTAGTAGCTCTCAAATACACACTATTTAAAACTGTATTTCACCAGGTAATTCTTCTAAATTAACTACTACACTTTTTGTGCAACTGTGTAGCCATAGTCCCTAGATTAAGTCTATTTAACAAAAGAAAGGTGTGAGTGCAGCCTTCTACTTATGTTCTTGTGCAAAATCCATCTACCCAACCAAGGCAGATCAACTATTAATACATGCTAAGATGGGCTCTAGCACAATATAGTACCACAGCCCTCTTCGCCTAGTTGGAGAGTTTTTCCTTTTGATGACTACAACACAATAATGATTTTGTCACTGCAATTTTCCTGCAATTTTCAGAATGACTGTTTTCAGAAAATGAGCCTTTACTTAGTATCCCAACCTTCTTCAATTACCATTCTACCACTGATAATGGAGCCCTGCACACACAGATATAACAGTGGTTGAACATCATTTGTTGCACTTCATTTTCCTCAGATGAAAGGCAAGAACAGTCATATAAATATGTAGATAGGCTAGGGATGAGGGCTTAATCTGAAAGCTAGATGAGGATTTTAACTAGTAGGTGGAACAGCTTTACCAGAGTCAAGAATACACTTCTCTGAAAATCAATATTTGTTCTTATGGAAAGGAAAGGGAAAACAAAAGGGGTAGGAGACATTCTGTTTCATTACTGGGAGGTTTAAAATTTCAGTTTTATTCTGGATGTGAAAGAAAAAAAGATACTTTAAAATAAAAAGGAATGAATACTCAAATTCATGACAGTACTTACAAATTTATAATACAGAAAGATCTAAATCCTTTATCATATTTGGCTAATGCACAGTATTATGGAACTACTCTTTATTTGGAAAAAAAAATGTAATTAATAACAAACTGGCAAAACCTTCTGTATTTCACAAATGAAATTGATAAAAACTTGTGTAGTACCAAACCAGTTCATCCTCTTCTAACATTAATATTAATTTTGACTTGGTATTTATATGTATTAGCCACATCTCTCAATCTCTTTTTTGCTCTATTCTTTGAAAAATATATTAAATTTTTTTTATTGGATAGAATATTCTAATTTAAGGAGAATTCAAGGCTACAACCTGCTTTAACCTTTTTGTTGAAAGGTAAATCAAGATGTCTGTATTTTTCCAAAATTGTAAAACAATTGTGGTAAAATGAAAACAGGCATAAGAAAGTCTTAAAGCTCGTTCTTTTGCATGCCACCTTAGTGCTGGGCTTTATGACCAGGATTTAGACAGAGTTTGTGCTCTTAAACACTCTAGTCCAAAAATACTGAAAGGATTCTCAGATTAAGATGGTGTTGAATTTACAACTTTTTCACAAAATTTTTTGTTTTGAAAGAAAAAAGACTAAGGTTTTGTTTGTTTGTTTGTTTTTAACAAAACTATATCTATGTGTACATAAATATATTAATTATTTTAAAAGCTCCTGAAATAATTTTTAACTTTTTCAGTGTACCCTAGTTCACTCCACAGAGTGTATTTGTATGTATTTTTAATTATTCAATCAATTTTTCTAATGAATGTATTTAATATATTCTTGAAGTGTATTGAAAGGGAAGCTTAAATGCTACATGATCAAGTGCACATTCCTTGTACATCCCCAGTATAATTTTTCCACCTTTTAGTTATTTTCTGAGATTTAGAACTTTTTTTTTTGGTGTTGTGGTTTTCACTCCACTAAGCTCATATATGCTCTACAAATCAGAAAGTAAATCTGAGGAATGAATCTCAAAACAGTTATGGAAAGTCTGAAAGATACAAAAAAGAAAGTACCAGTAACATCACATGTAAAAATTTACTCAGATGGGGGATTTTTTGTGACAGGAAGGACTAATGAAAGGTCAAAGAAGAGATGTTGGGGAAACTTACGATCTCTTGGGGAAATGCAGATTTATAAAACTAGTAGACTGAAAAGAAGCAACCAACCAACCAACACCGTTCAGAATCAGATGGGTGGTGGGGTTTTGGTTTTGTTTTTTGTTTGTTTGGTTGGTTTTTACAGTTGATTTGCCAGTCTCTATATTCAAAATAATTTTAAAAAACTATGAAATGCTAGAAACTTTTCTAATTCTAGAAACAGTTTCAATAAAATCTCATTCACAAGGATGTTATTTTGAATTAATTTTATTTTCTCTATTTTCTGTTGTGAGGATATATGAAGTTTGGATGACTTTATTAAAAAACATTTCAATATTCATCTCCTCTTTCTAGCTACAACCTCAGCACAATCTGTGATGTCTTATAGCTTATGCATTCTATTTAATGTACCATGAATTATTTTGTAAGTAAAAATTAGGATTTTTTTTTTTTTTTTACTTCCTATTTGTCTGTGCCCTATTGTTCCTTTGGTAACAGCATTGACTCTGATAATCCATGCTCTGTTTTTATCTACTCTTTCTTCATTATTCATACCATGACTGCAAGAGCTTCTATAAAAAATAACAGCAAAATCACTGAGGTGACATAACAAAGAGAAACAATGGATATTCAATCTCTTTAAATCCTCAGACAAAGATTGCATGTATCTCTGAAAGTAAGTCATAAGCCAAGAAAAAGGTCACTGAGGGATTAATAGAACTGTGTTATTGTGCCTTATGGTGACCAGGAGCAAATGAACAAAATATGTAAATGATCTGTTGTGCCCTAAATAACGTCAAACAACCTTATACTACATTTTTTAAAAATATTTTTTTTCTAATTTTGCATTACAGATGAATTTTGTATACTTTTAATGATAGCCATAATTATATACATAGGATAATATTCTTATTTCATAGATTGTGCAAAATTCCATAACTCAGAAAAGCTCAAATACAAACAACTATAATTTCCATTTCTAACACAGAAGAGGCCATAGAAGTAAGGCCTCTATTTGCTAACACACGTGTTTCTTCTACTCCTTGAAATCCAGGGAACGGTTAAAGTTGCAGCAGTTAAAAATTATCCATTAATTAGAGTTGGAGCAAGCACCCATTAAATACAGGTGATAACCATAAATCAGAACAATTAGTCTGTCTAAAAAAGCAACATGATCAAAGCAGAAACTCTCTACCAGCTGTTCATTTAATCTTATGTTGCAGTGTTGTTCTGTTCTGAGGAGACAAATCTGTATGGGATGATGCCGAAATTTTACAGCTATGCATGCCTCAAGGTTATTTGTTGCAAGAAAGTACAGCCTTAATTGCATGCCCGCTGAGATTTTTGCATATGATCGCCTTCAATATTGCCAGTAATTTCAAAGAATCATGAATAAAACTAAGAAGAAACATTAATAAAATTAAGACCTATGTAGGTTTTGTAAGTTTTAGTGACATAAGTTGATACAGTTCAATTCCCAAAGTCATTTGAATAGATGGCAGTATATAATACTATAATGAAATGTACTATAATAATTAGAAAGAATCACAAGTGAAATCTACAAGTGCTATCATATTATGCAAAAGAGAAATTAAAAAAAAAAAAAAAAAAAAGAGAAACCTTATATAGAGCTTCAACAGTGATGTGGAGAGAAACATAAATAGGAAAGGACAAAACTGGGAAGACAAAACAACACGTTGTTTATCTTTTTACCCTAAGTGGTGTTCCTATCATAGAAGGACAATTAGCGGTATGACTCAGATTCCATAAATTTTATTAAACATCATCTCACCTTTATTTAAAAGTAATTAATTTTCTGCAGGTCTCATAAATAATATGAAATCTTCAAGGAATATCTAAATTCTCTCTACTTTTTGGAAAAAAAAATGCAGGAACAAACAGGAATTTCTCACTTAAAAATAATAGTAGTGACTTGGTCATGGAGGCCTTTGGGGAACACATTTGTTCTTTCAAGATAAAATAGAAGCCAGGCATATTTGTATAATGATTTTGCTAATTACTATCATGCCTAATTTTCTTGCTGCAGTTTCACTGATATCTGTGGATTTCACAGTAGTTCAGAGAAAGAGAGAGATGATGTGCCAGCCCCCAGACTATTGCTATTACAACTGATTTTCATTAAGGCTTTCTCTTCCCCATCATCCTTTGCAAAATAAGAGTGATAGAAGAGAAAAACTTCTGCTAGATGTAAGAAACTGGCAGGATACTACAAGTCACTATCTCACCATCCTTTAGAAGTGCTCTGAAATAAAACAATAAAAACAAAATAATAAGTTTTGGAGGTTTGTTTTGGAGGTTTGTTTGCTTCTTTCTTTTCTCTCAGAAAGACTCCATGGCAACAATACTGCAGAACAGACCTTGGCCAGGACACTGCTAAGAGATTATTAGCCAGAGTGACTAGGACCTGTTCCTCAAAGGAGAAAAAGAAAATTAAAAAAAAAAAAAAAAAATCTAGATGGGAAAATTACCAGCTCTGGTCTACTTAAATTATTAAAGCTCAACAGAGGTGTAAATATGTGAAAACTTGAGTGCTGTTTGGAAATAAACAGCAAGAAAATACAGCTGTGGTCTAATAACCTTTATCTTCCTTGCCTTCCCTAAAAGATGGAATATAAATTCAGCCAAAAATGCACTCTACTACAATCATATTCCAGTCTTTGAAGATAAAGCTACGATCCAAATAATCCTCTTTCTTAGTTTCATGAAGGCAGCTGTTTCTTTCAGTTACTTCTGTTCAAACATTACAGAATGATGAATTATTGCTAGTAATGAGATTAGGTTTTGACCTTAAATGAGCAAGACCTGACAATCATTTATGAGAAAATAGCAAATACTTGACTGTGCTTCAGCTTGAACCTACAAATATATTACAGTAAATACAGTCAAATCAAGAGCAAAATTGTATACCAACATATGCATTGTTTCAGGTTTGCTGTACTAATATATAATTTACTGGAATATCATTTCACACCATGTGCTTGAGAAGCACATTGGTCAAAAGCAAAGCTTTTCAATGAAGGCATTTCAAAATCACAGTAATGAAATAGCATCTCTAAATACAGAAGAGCTATGATTGGAAGTGGGGCTGAAGAGCGAAAGAATTCTCAGTAACAGTTTTCTATTGCTTCTTTTTATTCTCCTGGGAATTAGCCTGAACCTTTATTTTTTATGCTGCAGGGAGCCCTTTGTTAAGAGCTGGAAATCCATCTTACATACTCAGCTGTATCTTAGGTCAAGTACTGCTCAGTAAACAGTCATAGAATTGCATATGACAGGTAATATTTCATAATGGGTTCTTCATCCCTAAGCTGCCCATTCTTTCATGCTGAACTACAATAGCTGAATTAATATTCAGCTGAAATTGGAGATGTATAATTATCTATTTTATACCAAAATTAAATTAATTTTGTGGGGAACTGAGCACAGGAGCAACATTTGGAAGTTAATACTTCAAACTGAAGACAAAATTATTATTAGAAGTTACTTCAGAAAAAGCAAAATATTCCTGTTTGATTTTTTTATTCCACACAGTACCAGAATGTACTTGAGCATTACTATTAATAATCATGAAGACAGTGTCATCAATACACATAATGCTGTTCAGTAGCTGATTGCTTGTTGTGCCATAAAAGTAATAGCTCTCTACACATAGCAATCAGAGGCACAAACTGATACAATTTAGTACAGCAAACCTCACAATATTGTTTTACTTTTCAGGAGGACGTAACACAATGCAACCTGAGTGCTGTGGCTTCCATAGAACATAGTAGCACAATACGCTTGATTCTCTATTACAACTACACTTTGTACAGCCATTTACCCCTGGGAAAACTGATGTATAAAATGCTGCCAGACCATTAACTGTAGCTTTTCACAACTACTTTGTAAGATAAATGACTACATCAGATGCAATTGTGGATAATCAAGTCCATGATTACTTTTCTTTGCAGGACAGTATTGTCAGAGGTGAACACTTACTCACAATGTAGCTCCAGAACAGGTTTTATTCAGGGAGAAACCAGCTTAAGAAGCTCCTTATTGCTCCCCTGAAATGGAGCTAGCCTTCTGAATTGAACCAAAACTGTTGTTTGCAGGAGAAGGCTTCGTTGCTAGCACCATTGCATGAAAGTAGGAAGGGTAAGCAAAAAGAACTGCGTCACTGGTATTTACTCTAATCATTTCAGCTACCTCGTTTACAGTAGAGTCCCACATAAAGCTCTTCCAGAACAATTGAGGGAGAAGCAAACAGGTGTGAAGACAGAAACACACACCTGTTTGGTAAGCAGGGGCAAAAGGAGAAACATTTGTACTTAAAATAAAATTTATTATTTGTTCAGATAAACATCACTGAAATGGCCCTACTAGAGTCAGCAGAGAAACTTGGGTGAGGGCCTTTGTGAATTAGGATTTCATGTTTTTCCTTGTGGAATCCCTTTAGTCTTTAAGACACTTGACAGAACAAAATGACGCTATATAAAGTTAAGAATATGTGACTAATGTAATAATTTTGCAAAACAAAGGAGATGTATAAGAGATCCTAAACCAGGATCCAGAGATATAAAGCAGGATCCTAAACCAGTAACAGTCTATCATGCTCACTATGAATTATCAGGGACATTGTTACATAACATTTACAAATAAGAGAACTAGTGGAAAACCATTGATTTTTAATATTTGTAATATTGGTTTTCTAACCTGTAACCTGTCTCAAACAAAAGCAGAGAAAGATTTTTTCTTACTTACAAGTTTCCAGTATTCTCTGAGTTGGGAATATGAAACACAGAGGACAAATTTCGTTATTAAAAATTAATGCAACTAACAACTTTGTTTTAGCATATAATCCAACAAACAGAATACAGATAAAGTTTAAATCAAGTGATTTCTTATATTCTGGTCTGAAGCCTTCTATCTGAGAACACATACCACACAGAGGGGGGGAAAAAAATCACTTCAGTGTAGGGAATAATAAATGGGAAGAGATCTTTAAAAAAACACAGTAGACTTGCCAAAAATATTTTTTCTTACGAAGGTCCTAATTCAGATTATTTGTTAAACAGACAAAACAAACCCCCAGAACTTTTTCTTAGTTACTTCAAAATTTTGAAATGGAGTTTCTACCATGATCATTCTCTTCCTTTCCCTGATATGGAACTCTGAATCTCTACCTGAACATGCTCAGGTTCCAAATCCAGCAGAAAACTACTACAGATGATCTTGAACTATCTGACTAATACTAGATCACAGTTCCACTTAGGGCTCATTTTTCACACTTTTTAGGCAAAAAATGTGCATCTACCTCAGTTCCACATGTAAGTATGGAAACAGGCAGAAAAATATGATCTTGAGAATGATTTCCAAAGACATTTCATAACGATATAATTTATTTGATGAGTAGGTTTTACTCAAAGTGGTGAACACATAGTTATTTTTAGATTCATCTTTAAATAATAGGCAAAGTTAATTGTAATTTTATATTAAAAAAAAAAATCCTAAAACTCTTTGTACAATAAGTGCAAAAATCAAAAAGTAGAACTATGGCACATACCTCAGAGAAGTAATCTGAAAGTATTTCCAGACTAAATTATCTCTGGTTTATTTAAGAATCATACAGCAATGCATTCAAAGAACAAATCTAAAGTTGCAAAGCACTGCTATAAGGATAGGAATGCCTTTAGTCACTGTCTATCTTGCACTACTGGGCAATCACTTTCTCTCCAAACAGATAATCCAAACCCATAAAAATTATTTCTAAATTAATGCTTGTTAAGATTGTAATGCAAAATTCATTCTTTGCTACTTTTTTCTTCTTCAATAATCTTATAAGATATAATAAAATTTTGTATTCCTTGGCTTCTCTCACAGTTAGCTTATTTTATTTAAAGCGGGAGCTAACACTTTGTGTTTCAACATTTAAGTCACTTTGTCTGACTTGGTGCTAAAAGGTGCAGCAACACAGGTCAATTGTCTTTTTCTTTTTTTTTTTTTTAATATAAATTGCAAAATTGAATGGAATTTATATAGCAAGAAAAACTTCAATAGGGTATGATTCAAAAGTAAATTTATAAGAGGAGTATCCTTGTAATTTAGATTATAACAGGCATTTAAAATAAATTCAACACTTAGGCCATTGAAGAATCCTTATTTGAAAAAATGGATAGCTCAATATTACTCTTTTGTACCTCAACTTCACAAACTTCAATATGGGAACCAGCATAAATTAAGCACATAGTGGCATGTATATCAAGCATGACTGAATGATTGACTAAAATATGGTGAAATTGTATTTCTTTGCTAGAAAAGTGAGATTCCCCCCAAGAAAATGATACATGTTGTCAGGCATTATTTGTTACTATATGAATGAAGTTCATTCCTGTGTTGAAATCTGACACAAGACCAGTTGTATATTACAGAAATCATTAAAACACAGAAATATATATGCCTCTACATCTGCACACATACATATGTATCTCAAGGCATATATATATATATAAACAAAACCAGAAAAGGTTTTGAATTGATTATTGCTTTGGCAGACTATACTTCTTATAATGTAGAAGCATAATTAATATAACATCATAATTAATACAATCTGATATAATAATAAATAATATATCACAAATAATTATACAGAATATTGCATAGTATCATATAATAGAATAGATTCTTACAATTGTCTGCAGCAATGGCCAACATTAGTGTTTTCCTAGAGTTTGTCAAGCCTTCTTTTCAAGGTTTTTGTTTGTTTGTTTAGTTGTTTTTAGTTTGTTTTGTCTGGGTTTTGTTTGTTTTGTTTGTTTGTTTGTTTAGGTTGTTTATTTGTTTCTTATTATAAATAGTTAGAAAATTAAGTAGCTATTTAAATCATTTTCTGGTGACACCATGCTCACTAGAGGTCCTAGGGAATGCCAGTGCCTGTTTATGCCTGCTGTCATGGAGGAGAGAAGGAAATACATTAATTTAGAAATACTTCTTTAACTGGTACAAAATTGAGCAACATGTATCAAAAATTCAGAAATTAAGTAAAAGGATAAGTGATACAAGCTAGATATAGAACAGTAAAAATCAGAATTGAAACAGATAAATTACTGCAAAACAGGAATTTATAATGAGCTATCTTTATTTACAGGCTTTGCTTCCATTTCACATAAGTAACCTGTACTAATACAAACACAAGGCTTTTTTTCTCTGCTTCATTAAGTAATACATTTCACATTTCGTGCCTTTTTAAATGGAAAACAAAAAAAGCAAACACATACCATATTTTGGTAATGTAGTGCATCATTTGTTTAAGATTAGCACAAGGTAAAATTTAAGCAACTTTTGAAGAGGTAGAGGTATTGCTATTATTTTACACTGTGTTTGACTTTGGCTTGAGTGTTAGTTCTGATGTTGAAAATTCTAGCAGACAGATATAACAAGTAGTATTATAAATGTGCCATAATACAGCTAATACTTTCTGATTTTAGATAGACAAAGTGATAATTTCAGATTCTATCAGAATAAATTCATGTGACTTTGCATTGACTAAGGTCCTATCTTTGTGCTGACTGTTCTCCTTCCCCTCTACTCTGCCCTGATGAGACCACACCTGGAATATTGTGTTCAGTTCTGGGCCCCTCAGTTCAAGAAGGACAGGGAACTGCTGGAGAGAGTCCAGCACAGAGCCACAAAGACGATCAAGGGAGTGAAGCAGCTCCCTTCTGAGGAAAGGCTGAGGGAGCTGGGTCTCTTTAGCTTGGAGGAGACTGAGGGGTGACCTTATTAATGTTTACAAATATATAAAGGGTGAATGTCACAAGGACGGAGCCAGGCTCTTCTCAGTGACAACCAGTCGTAGGACAAGGGGTAATGGGTTCAGACTGGAACACAAGAGGTTCCACTTAAAATTGAGAAGAAACTTCTTCACAGTGAGGGTGACAGAGCACTGGAACAGGCTGCCCAGGAGGGTTGTGGAGTCTCCTACTCTGGAGACATTTGAAACCCGCCTGGACACCTTCCTGTGTAACCTCATCTATGTGTTCCTGCTGGGACAGGGGAATTGGACTAGATGATCTTTTGAGGTCCCTTCCAATCCCTAATATTCTGTGATTCTGTGTACATAATAATTCATTTTTTACGTCAAGACTTCAATTTTATTTGATAGTGCAAAGTATATGCTACACGCATAAAATATTATTTTCAGTTAGAAAGAATGGCTGAAAATTATTTGTTCACTGAGGTACGCTAAGCCACTCTTATTCCAGAAAATGCTGATCTCCTAATGAGACCGTTGTCACAATATAAGGGTCAAATTAGGCCTGCTGTCATGCCTATACACTGAGAAGTGCAAAGCAGAGGAAGTCTATGGCCCTGGATGTAAGAGATCCTGGCTGGCATTCATCTGGAGAAGGCAAGAGAAGATCAAAGGCATTATCTCACAAGCATAATACAATCAAGCCATGGTATCACAATACAACAATTTGTGGCTTTGTACTATCTTTTTATTTCTAGGGTAAAAAGATATAGAAAAAATAAGACTGTATAAAAGAGGAAAAGCATTTTAGTCAGGAACCATGTCAGATATTAGTCTCACAGTCACAGGTCCCCTTCAAAATGTAACCACTGCCTGAACGCAAAATGATATTTGTGACAAATGCTGTATAACAGTGAGTTACTTAAAGTTAGTTAAATTTTGGGGATGTGAGCAGGAGTGTGGAATCACCAAATGCCAGATACTAGTGCAGTACATTCATAAATGTTATGTATGTCTTTATGAAGTTGGTGGGGATTGTAATCTTGATCAGAAGTGGTGCTTCATTAGGGAAGCAAACTCAATTAATATTGAATGTACTTCCCAGCTGATAAAAATCTCATCCCACTCCAGAAATGAAAGACATACAGCTTTGACCTACTTAAAAAATCTTGAAGTTTTTCGAACTATGTAAAAATAACAAACCTTCACTGGAAAGGGGAGATATTTTATGGAAACTAACAGACAGGGATTTTGGAATTTTGTGTTCATTCACAGTTTCTAAATGTTGAAAAAAAAAGTCTTTTTTTCATTTTTGTTTTCATTTACGTCCTTTTTATTTTCTAACTAATCAGTAAAAAAGAAAACACTCCAAGATGAAAAATGGATGAAATAATAAAAGATTGCCTTCAAAAATAAGAACTACAGCACATTTTGAAATAAAAAACTAGTTATAAGGAAAATAAATTCAAATGAAGCAAATTAGATATTGGAATTAATTTACTGCTAAATAATTTTTATTTTTTTCTTGTGAAACTGACATTCCTATTGACCTTAGTGGTTGTGCTAAGCAGTGAGGAGTCTACCTTTCATGGAGATTAATAGTCATTGCAGTTTTAATGTTTTTGACTGAAAAAAACTTTATTTCTTCAAGGTAATTTGTACTGATATGTGTGACAGTTCATTTCCAGTGGGAAGTTCCTCTGTAGTAAGATGGAAATGAGTAGCTGACATTTAACTGTCTGCTGAAGTGACCAACTATAAATTTGAGTAAAACAATTTTAAGATACTATTTTTTTCCTTGTTTACCAGACAAACCTAATTCATAACCGGGAATAAGATGAATTCATGAGAATATTCTTTTATTTCCAAATTGGAATAATATATGTAGGAAATTTCGCTTATGATAACACTTACAGAGAACACAAAGACTTTTTCTTTTTCTAAGAAAAAAAATGACAGGTGAAATTTTGTCTCCTTTCTGGATAACAGAGTAAATGTTTTCATTTCTGTGTGACTATTTCACAGAGGCTGGAAAAAGCTCTAACATTTTCTCATGTTAAAATATACTTTAGAATTTACATTTTTACTTTGCAGCATTTTATTATGTTGATGTCTAATTCAACCCTCAATAGTTCTGCAGGGAAAATAATTGTTTTAAAGACACTTCATTAGAAGGTGTAAGGACAGTGTCTATTAATACTCTCAGCTCTCACAATTTTGCCAATATTCAGAAGCCAAATCCATGACATTCTTTTAACCTAGATACTTAACATCAGAGCTTGTTACAAAAAGTCAAATACTTAAGTTTCATGTACACACTTAACAAATATCAGCAGCATAATTTTAAATAACGAGGTCACTAGATTCCTTAAAATGTCATATACCTACCAGGAGAATGACTGTGTAATAACATAGTTAAAAATAAATATGCATTGTACATCAACTGTTTTTCAAGACTCTCAATAGTGCTTCCATTGTCTCTAAAGCATATAGAAATTATATTTAAATAAACTAGAAAAAATAAACTTACCAAATTAGCTATTACATTAGAAGAATGGGATGAATAAATCAATCATGACTTTTCAGCACCTCTCACAAACATGAGTGATTTTTCAGCTGAGACTGAAGTACTCAATAATAGCTCTAGAAGTCTAAATCCATAGATACATTCCTCTTTTTAACATGTGAGATTGCAATTTTCTTACATTTTGTTCAGTTAACCATAACCAGAATTCATTGAAGAATTGTTCTTTTGGGTTTGCAGCAATAATTTAAAGATATAGCACTTCTGTTGTTGTTGTTATTCTTGTTGACTTGCCTTTCTGTATCACAATATTAGGTATTTCCCCTATACAGAAATACCTGAATTAGTATTTAAAGTAGAGTATCAACATTATTCTCCTTCTAGCTCTTTAATTATAGTAGTACTGGAAGCTGGCTTTGTTAGCAGATCAGCTTTATAAACCTTACATTCGGAGACAAATAAAATCTCAAGTCACCATGTACCAACATTAAAAATCTTATAATGACATTCACTTCTGCTCAGTAGTGAATGTGTGCCAAAAATAGACATGAACTATTTCTCAGATTCTTAATTCCTAATTCTTAGTAAGTGCATTGTAAAGGAGTAATCATTCATATTGATGCATAAGCTATTGGAAATTAATCCTGACTGTTGCCTCATTATGATATTGTAGCTCAAAACTTTTTATACACAAAGATGTCCCAAGACTTCTCTTAAGCTTTTTAAAATTATCCTTTTTTTTTTTTTTTTGAATAAACTTTGGAAGTCTCAGACAAATCAGGCTTTTCCAACTATCTAACTAAAAAGAAAAAAAAACACACCATATAATTACTCTATACTTGGCTTATCTTTCTCACACTTACATTATTTATTCCCCTCCAAGAGCCAGTCATGGTTGCTACCCAGACTGAGGAAGACTTTAAGAAATGTGGTGGCACCAAGACACACTCTCTTTCCGCTTAATGGAGGGCAATAGCTAGACAGAGATCTCAGAGATGGATGTGCATTTGAATGTCACCATAAATAATGTCCTATGAACCAACACCTAAGAAAGAAGGAAATTCTGCTAACGCTGAATTCTTTATTGGCCAGTAACTGTCCTTGTAATCTGTTCTCCAGTTTGAGTTCTTAGCTGTCCATATTTTGAATGTAAATATGACAAATTTTATTACAAAATTTGTCATTTTTATTTTGTCCTGCAAATTTATCACAAAAGCATGTCATTTTACACTGATTTAAGGAGTAGCAAGAATAGGGGGCAGATGGTTAGTGTGAGAGAAAAATGTAAGAGAATAAAAGGCATAGGAGAGGGATGCAAAGAGGGACGGTAATTCTTTTAATCTGTCAAGTTTTTGCTAAAATTATATTTCTTTAAATTTAAATAGAGACTAGGTGGGACTCCCCCTTTGGAAGTAGAACATCACATTGGCCTTTCAATTAGCCTGGAGAACAGAAGACTCTGGGGAGACCTTATTGTGGCCTTTCAATACCTAACTGGGCATATAGGCAAGATGGGAACAAACTTTATAGCAGGGCCTGTTGTGATAGAACAAGGAGTAATAGTTTTAAACTAAAGGAGGGGATATTCAGACTAGACGCAAGGAAGAAACTTTTCACAATAAGTGTGGTGAACCACTGGAACAGGTTGCCTAGAGAAGCAGTAGATGCCCTGTCCCTGGAAACATTCATGGCCAGGCAGGACAGGGGCTATGAACAACCTAATCTAGTTGGAGGTGTTCCTGCTCAAGGCAGGATGGTTGGACTAGATAACTTTTGATGGTCCTTTACAACCAAAAATATTAATGATTCATTGTAGAAGCAATAGTACTCAGGCTAGGTGATGTTGCATGAATAAATTCAGTATGAATATTGTTTCAGGCCAAAGAGTTCCAGACAAAAGGTAGACAAGCATGATTCTTACAAGTGCAAAAGAACACCTGGAAAAGGAAGAAACAAAATAGGAAACCTGGACTTTATTAATAAAGGTTTGCATGTCATAGGCCGTCATGGGCATCAGTAACTAGGTTAGGAAATCATAGTCCAGCGAGTCACACTGTGGCTCATAAACACAGAATCATTTAGGTTGGACCTAAATGTCCATAGATGTTGGACCTTCAAGTTAATAGAATTAAACTGTAAACCTAGCACTACCAAGTCTATCTGTAAACCATGTCCCTAAGCTCCACATCTACACATTTTTAAAATACCTTCAGGAATGGTGACTCAACAACTTCCCTGGGCAGCCTGTTTCAAAGCCTGACAGCTACTTCTGTGAATAAATTTTTCTTAACTTCCAATCTAAACCTCCCCTGGCACAATTTGAGGCCATTTCCTGTTTTCCTATCACTTATTCCTTGGGAGAACAGAACAATACTCACCTTATTACAACCTCCTTTCAGACAATTGTAGAGAGCAATAACATCACTTCTCAGCCTCCTTTTCTCCAGGCTAAACAGCCCCAGTTCCCTCAGCTGTTTCTTGTATGACTTGCTCTTTAGACCTGGTCTGTCAAGCTCATTATCACTGGGTGTCACGTCAGCCTCATGTTTACCTTCAAAAGGCCTAATGTGATTTTAAGACTGGCTGTTGATCAAGACTCTCAGGTCTTTTTTTCTGTGAAGCATCTTTCTAGTCACTCTTGCCCAGGCCTGTAGCATTGTCTGGGGTTTATCTAACCCAAGGGCAGGACCCAGTACTTGGCCTTGTTGAACCTCATACAATTGGCCTCAACCATCCATCCAACCTGTCCAGATCCCTCTGTAGAGCCTTCTTACTCTCAAGCAGATTAAGACTCCTACTCAACATGGTGTCATCTGCAAACTTACTGAGAGTGCACTGGATCCCCACATTCAGATTGTTGATGAAGACACTAATCAAAATTGACCCCAATACTGAGCCCTAGGGAACACCACTTGTGACCAGCCGCCAACTGGATTTAACTTCATTCACCACAACTCTTTGGGCCTGGCCATCCACCCAGAAAGGAGTACATGCATCCAAGGCACAAGCAGCCAGTTTCTCCAGGAGAATGCTGTCGGAAACAGTGTCAAAGGCTTTACTAAAGTCTAGGTAAACCACATCCACAGCCTTTCCCTCATCCACTAAGCAGGTCAACTGTAATAGAAGGAGATGAGGTGAGTCAAGCAAGACCTGCCTTTCATAAACCTATGCTGATTTGGTCCAACCACCTCCTTGTCCCATACATACAGCATGATGGCCTCCTTCTGGCCCTTGTTGTAGATGGGCATCATATTTGCTAACCTCCAGTCGACTGGGACCTTCCCAGTTAGCCAGAACTGTTGATAAATGACGGGAAGTGGTCTGGTGAGCAACTCCACCAACTCCTTCAGTACGCCTGGCTTGATTCCATCTGACCCCATAGACTTGTGTGAGTTTAAGTGACAAAGCAGGTCACTAGCCATTTCCTCTGGGCTTATGGGGTCTTGCCTCCTAAGTCAGGGGGATGGGTATGCCAAGAACAATTGGTCTTATTATTAACAATGGGTGGATGCAAAGAAGTCATTAAGTACCTCAGCATTATCTTCATTCTCTATCCCTATGTTTCCTCTGCATCCAGTAAAGGATGAAGAATCTCCTGACTCCACTTTTTGTTGCTAATGTATTTATAGAAACATTTTTTATTATTTTTTGCCTCAGTAGCCTGATTAAGTTCTAGTTGGGCATTGGCCCTTCTCATTTTCTCCCTGCATAACCTCACAACATCTTTGCAGTCCTCCTGAGTTTCCTGTCCTTTCTTCCAAAGGCCTTAAACTTTGTTTTGTTTTGTTTTTTTTTTTTTTTTTAGTGAATGCCAGTCAAAGGTCTCCCTTCAGCCAAACACGTCTTCTTTCCCACCAGCTTGTGTTTCAGCACATGGGGTCAGCTGTTCCTGTGACTTTAAGATTTTCTTCTTGAGGGGTGTCCAGCCCTCCTGGGCTCCTTTGCCCTTCAGAGTTGCCTCCCAAGGGACCCTGTCAGTGAAGCTCCTACACAGGCCAAAGTATGTCCTCCAGAATTCTAAAGTAGCAGCAGTATATTCCCATGCCCCTTATGCCATGTATATCAAATTGTCCAATAAGAAAATACATGTAACCAGCTAAGACAGTTTTTTCTATAATTCAAGATCTTCTTTACACTGGAATTTCTGCTGACTTGACAGTATCTTTCATTATCCTTTGCATCAATCTGACTCAAGCTGCTCCCATGTAAGAAAAACAACAAAAAACGCATTACTTAGCTACAGTAAATTGATGTGCTTAGTGAAAAGCAGTTTCATGCTCTACAGCATTTAAAAAAGGCAGGAATGCATCCCTAGTAAAGAAAGAAAGAACCTCCCAGAATAATACAAAGTTTCGCCCATAAGGCATCCCCTCTGAGATTCATGGTATATGTGAGGTAAGACTTAAAATACATGCCTAGAAAATTTTGCTAGGATTTATTTTCCAAAGATTGCACTGCACTGCCACCTGGTAACTAAAAGAATTAGTATGGATATTCTGTGCCAACAGCATATTGCATACAACATTAAAACAAACAAAAATGTTCAAATATATTATTTATTAGACTTTTATAGAGTGTAATATCAGTTTAGAATGAACTAATGAAATCTATATTGCTGACAACAAAATGCGTTATTTTTCTGTTTATATATGTACCACATAGATATAGTTATTTTTCTGATTTTTACAGAAATGTACTTTTACATTTTGATGATTATATTTAACATGTATGTATAAAATAGTATTTACACATCTATGTGCATGTATAATTATTTATATAAAAATGAAAATAACACTACAATTTTTATAACAATTGCCAGAATAACAATGTATTTTGTATATGTATGCATGTATATATATATATATATGTATTTGGCCAATACTATTAGTTGAAGGATGAATGGGGGACACCATAGGAGTGTACAGGCCCCAAGAAACAGTCAGGTACACTAGCAAAGTTTTCCTTTAGTTGCAGAGAAAGGAGGCAAAATTATTCAACAATCTTTTGGCTTTGCAAGCAACAGAAAATCTCATGGATGACTGGGAGAACAACACTGTTTGCCTTGCAGTGGATGGAAGCAATTACTCTTATAATGTTAATTTATTTTGGATTAACAGACACTTAATTTGTAATAAAGATATGATAATATATGAACTGCATGTTATTGTTATCTGTAACACTTCCACAGCGGAGAATGTAGGTGAACGTATATTTCAGGAGATCCTCTATCCTCTCTACCTGCTCCCCCCACCCCAAAAAGCCCCAAACAACAAAAAAACCCTATCCAACAAACCACAAACAAACAAAAACAAAACAAACAAAACAAAACAAACAAAAAAAGGAACTAATGACAAGAGCAGCTATTTGCTGAAATAAAAGTGGTTTTTTTTGTGTTTGCTTGTTTTCAGGTTTGTGTTTGTTTGTTCGTTTGTGGTTTTTCTTATTTCTGCAGATGAATCTTCACTTGTCATGGAGGTCACAAATGGCAGCTTTATGAGGACAGAATGAGGAAAAAAGCTCTCCTGCAGTCTGAATTTTTATTCTCCTGTCAGTCTGTGTGCTTCTATGAAATTAATATCTCCAACAAACAATTTTAAGTCTTGTGTAAAAGTTAGTTAGTGATAAGGAACAGATAGCTATGAAAATTAATTAACTTCACTTTGAAAAACCATTCTGAGACAAAAGAATAGATTTACTATACTGGGAACAGATTTTATAATCCAGATTCCACATAGGGTGAATTCAGTTAAAGTTATTAAAAATCTCAAAACTCTTACTTGGTAATTTCCTACCTGGTGTGATATATGGTATTTTCCTATGTTTGACCTAGAAGTTAAAATACAGTAGACATGAACCAGACACACACACATATCTATATCTACATCTATATCATCTATATCTATATCTATATCTATATCTATATCTATATCTATATCTATATCTATATCTATATCTATATCTATCTCTATCTCTATCTCTATCTCTATCTCTATCTCTATATCTATCTATCTCTATATCTATAAGTTTTCACTTTATAGTTCTATTTATTAATATACAAAATACATTCAAGTTGGGTAAAACATCAGAAATGTTACTATTGCATTTAGGTGTGTTACTCTTCTAGTGAAATTTAACATGCTAATCAGTAGAAATGCCAGCCTAGGCAATGCTTCAGGGCCTTAAGCTGCTTTATGCTGTGTGGATGTCTCCCTTGCAGTGTAATATCCATACTTGACGAACCTAGCTTTCATATCTGGGCATTCCTGAACTTTAGCATCTTTATCTCAATTTGTCAGCTTAAAGCTCATCAATGCACAAAATCAGAAATAAATATTGACGGTTTCATCACAACACAAACATGATAGTTGACATTCTCAACTTTATGCGTCATGAGTTAAAAATGAGTTAAGATGTACAGCAACATCGCTATAATCCTGTTATGACAGGAGAACTAAGACTCAAATCCTAGATCTGCAAATGCATATGTGTGAAAGAGGTGAAAATACAACACAAATTCTGTTTTCCTTCACTGAAGATCTAAAAGTATTTTTTATTTAAAGGGCAGAATTAGGATCCTTAGAATGTAATTAAGTAGTATTTTATAGGTCTACACTTCTTTTCAAAATAGAAAAAAGGGAGGACATTTCAGATTTCTGTGATGTGAAATTTCAGAGGGTTTTGAAGCACAAAAACAGCAGGAGTCAGAGATTGAAGCTCTGAAGTGAGGGAGTACACGAGACCACAGGCTTCTATTGTGACCCTGATTAAGATCTTGAGAATGATGGAAAAATAAAATTAGCACAATGAATGACCCCAAGGCACAGTGATACGTTTCACCTGCATTTATTCGATATATTGCTTGACATTTTGACTAGCCTTCTACTGTACTATTCCTCTAAGGAATCATACTTTCTTCAGTCATTAACTTGAACAGAATTAGATGTTTTGTGTCTAGGCTACTTATTATTGATTGCACTCTACTGAGTTACTGCATTAAGATATTACCTTTTAGGGCATAGTTACTCCAGCATTTCTTATGGTAGCAAAACTGATTTAAGAAATGCCTTTTTACCTCTCTCCAGAAGTAATTTATCCTGTCTCTATGACATGGCAAATGTCCCCCATCTACTGTGTTGGCCCAGCTGCTGTTGAACTATTGGTTAAACAGGATCATAGAAATGATCCTATTCAGAAGAAAGGGACAGTCCCAGTGTCAGAGCTTCTGTTTCCCTGAATGTCTGTGGTACATGTGAACTGGAGGAGTTATTCTCACGGTAGTCTTGTCAGAATCACGACATTTTCTGAGATTTGAGCAACAAGTGTTTTGAGGTTCAAAACTGAATGACTTCTTCAGGAAAGGAGTGGGAAGGGTGTACAAGTGATAAGGGAAAAGAAAGAGACAGAGTAATGTGCTAGAAAGAAACAACACATAACAGGGGTTAGCCCCAATGCTGAAAGCTCACATCATTGCAGTTTCCATTATTGTAGATTTGTTGACTTCTTGGTCTGTTAAAGGTCTTAAGTTTCCATCCCAAGAAACTGAGTCTTCACAGCTGAGTCAAAGGAGATGCTTGTGAGATTAAAGCATAACACTGGGAAGATTATATTTTTAATAAATGTACTGTAATCACAGTCCTATTTTTATTTCTTATAATTCCTAACACAGAATATCACCATGTAACATCCTAATACAAAATAAAGGAGCATGCCAAACAAGACCTGGAGAATTATACAGCTGTCTTGATAGTACAACTGCAGCAGGTGGTTATTTCTCATCTTATTTCCTTTTCCCTTGAGACTAATTCTTTATTACGTCTGATGAATACAGGTGGTGTAGACACTAGTAACTTAAATAACAGAGGTCACCTGTCATAACAACCAAAACTGCTTAATGTACTTTATGAAAACAGTAACAAAACACCATTATAATATTTACCTCATACAGCAACAACCTATTTCTGACAATCTCTATATGTGATTTAGGTAATATATATTTTAATTCATCACAAACAAGTACATTTTTGCTGTGGTTCTGGTGTTGGTGTCAAGATTTCTTCTCTGAGGTGGGGCAAGAGCCCCACAATTGGGGATGCTACACCACAGCAGTGCCTCAATAGCAAAGGGCAAATTTAAGATCAGTTAAACTGATAAGATCAGTTTGGACAGGGAGATAAATCAAAGAATCACCAGCCCCTTGTGATAGTACCTGAAGACATGTCAAAACTGGTCACATGCTGAACAACACTTCAATAGCGATGATTAACAGGATAGATTCTGAGACTATGCATATAATTTTTTCCATCATCAATATCTAATACATAAACACTAATGAAATATGTAACCTCTAAGTAGATACAGCTAATGATGGCTGCCCTGTCACTAGCATTAATAGATGTAAAAAAAAACAGAAATTAACATCACAGGAATTAAAAGTGGATTAGTGGGGACAAGACCAAAACCTTTCTGGGAGTCTTCAGCTTCCAACCATGCCCTCTTCACTAGTTT
This sequence comes from Columba livia, assembly GCF_036013475.1. Lineage (NCBI taxonomy): Eukaryota > Metazoa > Chordata > Aves > Columbiformes > Columbidae > Columba > Columba livia. Next base: position 61,764,439 of record NC_088642.1, read on the forward strand.
CAGGTGTGTCAGTATACTCTTCAGATTAACATCAGTGAAGAAAAAGGTGGTTATTGCTTTTCTTCTCCCAAAACGATTCTCCCAAACTAGCCCATGTAATACCGGGGGTGGTGGTGGGGGTGTGTGCACCATTTTGCCCTCAGGACAGTCTGAAGGAAGTACTGTAGAACTGAGGTTTCAGACAGTTCCAAAAACGTGGATAATCTAACTCATGCAGGAGATAATCTTGGTACTCTTCCAGCCTATGTAGTCATACAAATATTAATTTGTCTGACCATTCAATATCTACTATTCTTAATTTTTTAACTAGCAATTTCTTCAGTAAAAACTTCCTCCTCCTTCCTTTGGTAATCAGGTGTGCATCTTTAAGTCTAAAGTCCAGGTTCCAGTATAAGCTGGGGAATGACCTATTAGAGAGCAGCATAGGGGAAAAGGACCTGGGGGTCCTGGTGGACAACAGGATGACCATGAGCCAGAACTGGGCCCTTTTCTGGGCTCCTCAGTTCAAGAAGGACAGGGAACTGCTGGAGAGAGTCCAGTGCAGGGCAATGAAGATGAATAAAGGAGTGGAGCACCCCCTTATGAGGAAAGGCTGAGGCAGCTGGGGCTCTTGAGCTTGGAGGAGACCAAGCGGTGACCTTATTAATATTTACAAATATATAAAGGGTGAATGTCACGAGGATGGAGCCAGGCTCTTCTTGGTGACAAGCAATGGTAGGTCAAAGGGGTAACGGGTTCAAACTGGAACACAAGAGGTTCCACTTAAATTTGAGAAGAAACTTCTTCTCAGTAAGGGTAACAGAACACTGGAACAGGCTGCCCAGGGAGGTTGTGGAGTATCCTTCTCTGGAGACATTCAAAACCCGCCTGGACACCTTCCTGTGTAGTGTCATCTAGGTGTTCCTGCTCCGGCAAGAGAATTAGACTAGATGATCTTTCGAGGTCCCTTCCAATCCCTAACATTCTGTGATTCTGTGCTCCTGTGATCGCCTCTGTGCATATGTACATACGCACAACTGACAGAAAAGAGTTTAGGTGGAATACGTCTTTGTAGTATACTGTTCTTGACTAACAAGCAGGAAGTAAGCTGTTGTTTCAACATTAAAATGTTGTTTGGGCAGTTGACCCTACTCAACTTTCTTCCAGGAGTGTTGTAAAGTTATCTATGGCACACTCCAAAGGAGGAGTCAAAGGTTGATCAGAGCTATATCTCCTCTTAGCTTGTGAGTGGCTACATCTGTGTACTGGCACAAAGTGTTCTTGTATTATAGTGTCTTTGAAGTAGATCTTCAGTCTCTGACTGACAGAGAAACAGGGCTCCTGCCTGCTTCTTTGTCAGCAATAGTACTTCTTAGTCACTTAAGTGCCTATCTACTAGTTTTGAGTAGGCTTCCAACAAGAAAACTGGGCTAAATGATCTGGAATTCTGTCTTCAAAACCAAAGAATCTGACCAGAAAAATGTGATTCTCAAGCTGGACTAATCACTCATAACCACTAAAAAGTATTTTCTCACACCAAATAAACCAATGAAGAGTATCTAAATCAAGGTGAACTCCAAAAGAATGTCTGAAAAGCAAACTTATAGGAAGGCCATGCCTCCCTCATCTTCCATTCTGTTCTGTTACCCCAACATTTAGATTTAGACTGGGTAATTCTCCACTGAAATAGCTTGTCCTATATAAAAGTAAACTAAGAACATACCAGAGAATAAAGAAGTATGATTTCTACTTTTAAACCTGATTTCAAAAAGTAAGGGAAAAAATGTAAAATAGATCACCTAACAGGAAGTAAATTAGTCTATGTAACGTAAGAGGAACAGAGGTTCTAAATGTTTTAGAATGGGGTGAAATCCAAACTACTGACTATTGCTTGAAACACTAGCAGCACTCTGTATGTATTATGTATTTCCTGGGAGAATTAATGATTCTGATATTTTCAGTGTTCACTACATGTAACTTAAGAAACAATACAAACTGCCGCAGCAGCAAATTTACTGAATGCTACATATGATGAAATTAAGATGTTGGAAATCTCAGAACACTTTTAGAGATAACGTTGTATATCAGCATGATTTTAAGAATCAAATATGTACCTTTTAAGACAGTATATATACATCCAGATCATACTTTCCATTCTAGATGCCTCAAAAAACTTGCTGGCTACTTGCCTGTTCATATTTTTACCTTTTATGGAAGCAAAAGGCTTTAATAACTTCTGACAATTACATATAAAACTCAAATCCATGAATAACTGATTTCAATAAAACAGAAGGTTTTTTTAGTCCTCAAGCTTTGTAGTATAAACTATGCAAACATAAATAGATACTATCTGTTATTTATTTAATTTGAAACAGATTTATAAATCTAAATATTCTATTGTGAAAATAGTAAAGCTGTGTATTTTTTTCCTAAATAGTCTTTATCCTTTTTGTTTTTTATTTCTGTGTTTTTCTTTCAAACAGCATAGGTTCAGATAAATATGGTGCTTTCTATTCAAATAGACAATAACAAAAAATAATACATCACACTGAGCCCTATTTCTAATACTGTCAAAAGGATTGTATGTGATGAATCACTTATATCTAAGTGGTGCAGCCTAAATTTGCCCTGTGATGAAACACTTTGTAAGTATGACCCAAAACCATGCTAAATCAGAAAGAACCTGCATTAGTTATGGTCAATCACTAGTTAACGTTCAATGGAAAAGGCCACACCAATTGATAACCTGGGGGAGAGGTTATTCTTGTGTTTTTACAGATCAAGGGCCGCAATGGTTGCCAGCACGAAACGTGAAACCTGTGTTATCTTCCTGACAATGATTGTTGCAGCTGCTGTGTTTTGGATGCCTGCACAGACAAAGAGTAACATGTGGATTACTTTAGCCAACATGACTGACTATCTATATGCCTAACTACGATGTCTCTGGCAAAAAACGTTCCACACATGCTTGGTTGGTGTCTTCCTTGATGACTACAGCAGCATCACACGACTGTTTCAAATAGTGGTTGATGCAGAGGCATTGCAACGAACTGTAATAATACTAACACGGCACTTTGGATTAATTGCCACCTGGAAGCAGACATCGAACCACAGGAACTGGAATTGCTGGCATCTATGCCCATGGATGCTTGTATTCAGCCGGTTTGTGAAAAGTGTCAGAACAGTATACAAGAACATGAATGGACAAAACTACAAAATGTTAATGCTACCCTTGGTGACTACAGAAATGAAACTCGACGGTGTAATGCTTCACAGAAGAATGCAAGGGATGTCATTGACAGCGACCCTAAAACCTCCTGTATGGTGTATTCTTGATCTGTGAAGATAGAGCCTGACCAGGAATTCCTTCTAACGCTGTTGGAGGACTGTGTATTTTGGGACTATTAACTCTCTTAACGACCCAATGTATCTATGATAATAGATCACAGAAGAGCAAGACGAGAAAAACACTTTTTGCGTGTATATGAGTCAAAATGTGATGATAATGTAGATTATTGAGGATCAGGGTAAGGGTTTTAGGATCTCTTGTATCTAGTGTTGGCACAACTAAAGCTTTAAATACTTTAGAAAAATTAGGATGCTGGCTAGTTAAGCAAATAAACAGAACTTCTAAGGCTTTAAGTGGACTTTTGTTAGATGTAGATTCTGTAAGACATGCTACACTGCAGAATACAGTCACAGGAGACTTTTGTTATTAGCCCACGGCCATGGATGTGAGGAATTTGACGGAATGTGCTGTATGGATTTACAGAATAAGTCGAGATCCATCCACAAGGAGATTAAACAATTTACGGACCATTCACAGAAGATCAGAGAGGATGTAGGCCTCTTTGGCTTAGAGGGCCTCATGAACTGGTTTGGACTAGGAGGATGGGTAAAAGGGCTTTTGCAGAGTGCTCTGGCTCTCTTAATCATAGTAGTAGTTGCATTAATATGCTTGAGTTGTGCTATATCATGTATTAAGAAAATTTTAGAGCAGACAGTTGGGCAGGCTCTGCTCATTAAAAAAAGAAAAGGGGGGAGATGTCGGGGATTGGCTCAAGGAGCACGGACATGAGTCCACCAAGCAACTGTACGAGCAGAGCCCATTTTAGTTGACATAAGTAGGCCTTAGTTAGCTTGTCTATTAGGCCGTGGGAAAGGGGGGAACGGAAAAGTACTAACTAAGGCAGGGTCAGGATATCCTTGAAGAGATAAGAGTCAGAAGAATGCGGGATGCGCATAGCTAGCTAAACCCAAGTAGGTGGAGTAAGTAAATGTGCTTAGCCTATTAGATAGAGACAAGTATGCATAATTATGGTATTTGGTATAAATGAACGCTATCTCGGGCAATAAAGCTGAAGTATGCTTTATCACTCATATTGAGTCGGCTGCATTTCTTCCTCCGTCCGCTCGGGTCTGGAACTCTGATGGGACTTTTTTCTGCATAATACTCCACATTTAATGCTAATATTTGATTTATATTTGCTTTTTGTCCGTTTGTTTGATTTTTTTTGTTGTTTGTTTTTGACCGGGGCAGGGGGAAACTGCCCAGTGTGTTCTATTGTCTCTGACATTCAATTCTTCTGTATTTTTATCATTAGATCCATTATCTAATGAGGGGCGAAATGCTGTGTAATATAATGTTACTTTAACAATTTTCCTTTTATCTCCAGATTTATTCACATACTTTGCTCACTTTTACAGTATGGAAATTCTTTCTATTCTGCTTTTTGGGAAAATGCCACGTATCAACTGAAAGATTTCCTTCATTGCTCTGGGAAATCTAATATTTTAGCTCTTGGGCATTTGAGTCATTAAGGGAGTTTTCATGTTTAATACCCTGCAACAGATTCAGCCTTGCATAATTCAAAATAACTTCACACCACTTACAGTAATTGGTCCATGCACGAATATTTGTTTTTCTTATCCATTCTTTATCCTTCATAACGGATAGTTTTTTTTTAAAACATTTTTTAAATTATCTCTCCTCAATTAAAGACAAAGTGTAAAGTGGCATCAACTGATTATCACAAAAAAAAAAAAAAGTCAGATTATTAAAATCTGGAAAGGTGTGAAAGGTTAAATTTGTCTGCCAGTTTTCTGCAAGTAACTGATTTCCTTGGTGTCTATCCAATAACATCCTCTTTTTCCACAACCACCCAAGTTAAAAAACCTCTACACCCAAGTGCAGTCCCACCACAAACAGTTTAGGAGGCCAGAAGCTTAGGATGTAGGTCTTGTCCATGATTACTGAGAGCGAAAAAAGTTCTGAAGAACTTCTAATTAGGATTTACTGGAAAGAGTTGAAATGAAAACTTTAGCCTGGTAAGCATGAAGAAAAGTATTCCTAAAAGGGTATCTAAAAAGGAAGAAGGACATGAGACATCTTGAAGTCTGGTCAAAGCAGGAACTAAAAATACACAGATAAAAGACACCACACTAAGCAGAGGTTAGCTGCACTAAGAATTAACTTTTGCATTTCTGGAATACACAGCTTTCAAAGAAAAGCCAATATGAGCCAGTGATTATTTGGAATTCAAACGGTGTCAGACAAACATGAAATCTATGACCATTCTGTGATTATATTTCTTATAGTATTGCAGAAACCAGCCTTGCATTAAATGGTACTGAATAGTATCATTCCGCAAGCCTTTTCTATATCTAACTATATGCAGCTGAAAAGGAAATTGAGAAATTAAGCTATCCTGCTATAAGTTATACTTTCCTTTTAACCACTTGTTAAGTAAATTTCTCTACTTTAGATTTCTTTAAATTTTATTTGGAAATACATCCAATTTAAAAAGAAGAAAAATATTATGGAGATTTTCTAGAACACAGCTATCATTAAGAGAAAAAGAAAAGAAAAAGAAGATGAAAATCAGGAAATGCCAGAACAATCAGTGAAATGCTAGTTGTAAGAGGATATGCATAGAAATAGTCTAAAAGACTTGCAGAAACACCTGGAAAAGCACAGTTTGATTTAGGATTGCTACTCAGGCAGAAGAGTTCATGCTTTGTTACAAAGCATCCTTTGAAAATATTTCTGTTATGACAGATACAATAAATTCTCAGAATTCTGTGAAATTACTTTTTCAAAATGCATTTGAAAAGGTTTAATGCAGGAGATAAGTGGTTAACATAAATAATACTGCCTATAGGAAAATGACCAGAAAGAATATATATTCTAGTAGATATCCTCCTTCTCTTTGAATTCCCACACCAATATAAGATTATGTAGTTTAAGAAAGAGAAAGACATAAAATATGTTTTCTCTACCACTCTGTGACTCTCACTATTCTTAATTGTTGAACAGATCCAAAGTGAAGATAATGTTCCAGGCGGAACTTACATTTTAAATTGGTGTCAGAAATGGGAAAAATCTCTCTTTGAGTTAAAGTAAAATGTATAGCCAAATTAAAGCAAAACTTACATTTCATTATCAGTTTCTGTAAGGAAGACATTTGAATGTTCACCTTTCATTACATCACCTCTTATTTCTATAATTTCTAGTGAGCTCATAAGTAGAAACTCTTTCCTTTATTTAGTTCTTCAAAGTTTACTAAGCTTTTGTAGACCATAAAAGTAGTAAGCCAACAGTGTAATAAGATCAATTTCATGTAGGCTTTTCTAGTATGGAGGGAACTGCAGAACTAAGGTTGCCCTATAATGCTGTTCTGAATTAGCCCTTAAAACTCAGTTTCAGATCATAAGCAATCCAAATTGCTGCTTTGAGTTACTGCTTTTCTAAATTTCTATAGGATCCAGAAGTTTATTCCTTAAATGTAGGCATAAATTATTTTTGACAGAGAAAAAAATCAAAATATATACCTTTCCCTTTGGCCTTAGTTCAGTCTTTCTCCTTACTTTTAAAGACATCCACCTTGTGCTTAATGACAGATATAAAGTTATTTTGGGTGATGTGGATCACCCAATGCAGGAAAATGCAGGAAAGTCATGATGCATCATTATGCTAGTGTAGTCAGAATTACAATGTATGTTCATACAAGTTGAAAAGAAATTTAAAAGGAAAACCAAAGCATTTCATGAGAGGCAAAAAAATGTATTTTTTGTTAAAAATGCACTATTTTTAAAAAGAAACTCAGGTTCTGCTAGTAAGTCAGTGAAAAAGTTTTTTGTTTTTCAGTTAGAAGTTTGTACTTTCACTTCACTTCACTTCACTTCACTTCACTTCACTTCACTTCACTTCACTTCACTTCACTTCACTTCACTTCACTTCACTTCACTCCTCTCAAAACATATCTCCCTGAGCAGAGAGATCTTCTGGAAGAGTCTTCACTGTCTGATAAACTAATTACAGCTGTAGAGCACTGATTAATAATCCACAGTTACTTCTCTGAATGTGCATTGAGATAAAGCAACTAACAAAGCATACTGTTTGCACACAACTGTATGAAATAGTATGCATCAGGTTAGAAACTCAGGTATTTGTCTACATTTGGAAAAAGAATCAGAGAAATATAAAATGATAAATGTGCTTTTTTTCCAATTTATTCTAGCTAGTCTTTCAGACTTATTTTTGGAGAAAGCTAAACAAAACCCGCTAAACTAGAAAACAATTTGATTTAAAAAGATTATTTACATTTTTAGCCATTTGTTAAGTAATCACATAGTAATCATATCTGCAGAATGTTAGTTAATATTTGGCATTTGCTATAATAAGTTAAAATTCAAATTAGGAAAGATGATTCCACCTCACTTTGGGAGGAAAACATCTTAAATATCAGACCACTTTATGAAGTTGTGAAAAAGTTTCATATTAGTTACTGAATTATTAAATAAGTACTATCATCCTTTTTAATAACTTTTTTGTTTATTTGTTTGTCTATTTTTGTTTAAAGGTCCCTAATGGGGAAACTGTCCATTTCCTGCCTAGCAGTTCATCCAGGAGTTTTTGGAACACATATAGTTTTTTATACAACAATATAAAAAATGTTGCTAGATTGAGCCTTTCACAACCAACAAGATATGAAACACACATAGCTAAGCATTGATTAAACCTCTCTTACTCTAAAAACAACTTTCTCTATGTCAGGGAAGATCTAAGAGTGAGCAGGAAATCTATGGGAACCAGCTTAAGACACAAACAAGTTTTAACAAATATCAATTTTCCAGAAATTTATTTGGAAAACTTTCCAGGTGACCAAAATACGTAACTGTGACAGGCATTTGTGGAGATTTGCCAGTTTGCGGATGGTGTAAATCTGACAGTACAAAGTTCTTCACACTTTTGCAGACCTTCTCACATTTCTGGTTCTTTCCTGTTTTCCTTTTCACCTTTTTCAGAGTTTGCACTTTTTTTTTTTTTTCTCCACTAACACGTCCGTATGTGCCAGCAAGCCCTGTGCTCATTTTTCTATTTCTTCAGAAATCTCAGTGCAGCTTCTCACAGCATTTTTCCATCCTTTTCCTTTGCTATACCAAATAATAACAAAAAACCCTTATAGCCCAGTGCTACCCCAAAACCAACTAAAACTGCTGTTGAAAACAGCTTTTATCAAACTGTTTATTCTTCCTCTTGGAGCTGTACCTCAAAGATTCTTTGGCAGCAATGCTTATAACCAATGAAAACAGTGTTATAAGGACCCCAAGCAGAAGCAGTGAGAATCTGCACTAGCACAGAGGAATCCAGAAGACACAATGTTCTAGTGGGCTGCCAGGTGAGAAGAAGACAGCTGGAAATTAGCAGCATGAAAATTTATGGGACGGAACCACAGGCCTACAGTTCAGCAGAAAGCAGCCAAAAGCCTGGCTGAAAGGAGTTTTGTTTACTAAGCATTTCTAGAATAAAAGGCAAACAAGCAAAAATGTAAACATATTTCCATTCAGCTGTCAGAGGGTCTGAGATCTGAAAAGATTCTTATCTGCTCTAGGAACAAAATGGTAGGACCTTTGTTGACTGCCTTTTCATTCAGTCCCCAAAAGAGCAGTGCTAAACCAGACAGGATGGAAAAAAGATCCTTGGAAACCTTTCCTTTTAGTAACTAGGAAAAGAAGTGCTTATTATTTCTAAAAACAAACAATATATCAACCTGGCTGATACACAGGTATCTTTGACAGTCTGAATTCTGTTATTGATATTTTAAAGATTATTCTTTTTACATTTTAGTTTTACATTGAACTTATTTAAGTTATACTATGGAATTAAACACATTCTTTAAATACAAAAGGCATGAAAGGAAAGACAACTTATAAGCAACCGTCTAGTGATTCTCTCTCTGAGCACCATTTTGTTTGAGTTCCTAAATTCTTTCTGTTGTTCCCAAATTTATGTATACTAGAAATCTAGGATCTAGAAAGCTGGAATCTACATCTTTCACCTACGTTTGTGGTTTTAAAGAAGCAAAATGAGTTAAGTCGCTCTTCTTCAGATCTTATTTTTCACTTCTGAAACGGAATTTTTAACTGATATTTGTTGCTAAGACTAAGTCTTAATAAGCACAATATTTTGTCTACTTATAGCACAATAAGGTCCCTGTGGATCTAGGTATTGAAAGATGGAAATACTGGAAAATGCCTGCATTTGCCCTACTCAGTTGAAAAAAAGAAAGAATAACAGGGCACAGGTCATACTTTTTAGTTCTTTTAGTGATTCACACTACTTTTATACCTCTTCCTCTTCTTTTCCCTCTTAAAAATTACAATAATCTTCAGATTTACTAGCATTTATTTCCCAAAAGTAAATTCATATTGAGTGTTACAGTGACAAAAATAAAAGTGTTTTAATTTCAAAAACCTATTAAAAAGCTGTGTCTAAAAAAAAGATAAAGGGTTTGAAGTTCAAATGAAAGACAATATCTGAATGACAGTAATCCCTAGGAGAATGCATGGCACTTGCCAGACACTGTAAAGGTTTTATAAATGTTGTCTTCTGCAAAGTCGACTGCAAACATCATAAGGCCTTTGGTAAATATGTCTACCACCCTTTTTGTTTGAGTAGAAATATTGAACTTCCTGCCTTTATGATTATAAAGTAGAGAAGATTATTTCAGATTTTTTGAAAAAATATTTGATTAGTTGCCTCTTTCTTTTCCCTTTGAATTAAGTTTCAAATCACACAGAGTTAACTCTTTGAAAAAAGTCTTCCTTAGCAATACAAGCCTGGCAAAACAATCTATTTGGAAGTCATAAATGGGTAAACATATAGAAACACTGTGGCTGGAAGAGAAATAATAACTTGGCTGCCTGATCCATGATATTGGAATGAGTAGGCAAAATTCCGAACTGTAGCAAAATAAAACTGTTTATTTTGCATAATGCAAAATGTTTATCTCTTTGGCAGAGGGAAAATACCACATTCTGTTTGTCTACAATCATTTACTGATAACTGTATGAAATTATTTTTTTTTCTGATTATTGTTTCAAGTATATTGTTCATAGTATTCCCCCTTTTTTTTAAGATGACTAAAATAAAAAATGCTTATAAAAATCTGCAAAATATCACAGACTTCAAAATAAGCATAGTTAAAATATTTTCAGTGAATATATTACGAGAAATGCTATGGTGCTTTAAAGAAACATCATCATTAGGACAAAAATTCTACATTTAGCATTATTTTGACTACTCACTGCTCTTAGAATAATACAGTCAGAAAAGCGAACAATTTAAAACACTACTGTTTGGATAATGACAAAAACTACATTGCCTTACTTTTCTCCATAACACATTTCTAATTATTTCCCCTCTGCTTTGAACATGAAAAATACTACAATGCAGATCTTCAGGTACCTCATGGAAAATTTTTAATTCAGATAAAACACTTAAATTCTTTGTCTGACCTCTTCGTATCCAAACTTCAATAGAGACTTTTCCATCTGTGTAAAATTTACACATTTAGGTTTTTGGCCCTACCTAGCATTAAGCCTATCAGAAAATATTTAATTAGAAACATTCTGAACATTAAAATAGAAAGGTGGGAAAATACTAGGAATCTTTGCGACAGACAAGACTTGCCTTTGACTTCTGGCCTTGAAAATCAGACCAGACTGCAACTTCCCTCTCCCAGACATGGCATAGCAGTCATCTGTGGGCAACTCCTTCAACTCTCATGTACTGACCTCAGATACGAATCACATACAAGAGAAGAAAAATATTCTCTCACTGTTCATCTTAACTCTGTCTTCACACAGGAAAAAAAAAGAGAAAATGGTATTTACCTTAAATGGCAATAATATCAGTTTCTTAAGTTAATTCAGAAATTTATTGTCAGAACCAACTATGTTGTTCTACATAAAATTACATATTACTGCCACTGGTCTATCAACCATCTGCAATGTTTTATACTGTTTATAATGTGTCAAATTAAACAATAAAATAATTAACAGAAACTCTGTGCAGCCATAGTAACTGTAAGAACTGAGATCAGAACTGAGATCAGAACCGAGATCAAAGCTTCCAACACTTTAAGTACCAAAACAGAAAAAGGCCAAATCCAAATGTGCTCCTTTTCTTTTTTTTTTTTTTTTTTAATAAAATCAATGTGTTGTAAAGACTTCAAAATAAAAACAGCCCCTTGAGAAAGAAGCATAAGTTTAATTAATAGATGTATTTTATTCAGCAGAAACATACCAATTTAGTAGCATCTGAGGAAGATATTATTGAGGTAGTTTCACTCCTACTTTTCACCTACAACTTTCCTGATGAAATTAAGTACCTGGTGAATTAATCATTTCCAAAATGGACAGTTATTCTGGATTATAAGTTGAACATCAGCAGATCATTTATTAAAGGAAGCTATGTAGGGAATATGTTGTCATTGTTGCAGTAGAAAATCTCGTATCTTGGGGTAACTGCCTATAGGCTTCTAAACATGTAGAGTTCTCAGAAGCACCACAATGCTAAAAATTTGTGCTAAGTTGCCTGTTATACTTTACAAAGTATTAAGGAATTTGTGCCAGTTGGTTAATACACTAGGGGTCTTTGCTTTTCAGAGATGGAGGTTGCCGTCCTGAAACTGCAAATATCGCTCGCTTCCATTCTAGGTATTGGGGTTGCATTTGTTTGTTGAGATCTCCCAAGTGGGAGATTTACTTTTTCTTTTCACAAAATGTATGTAGCTTGATTATTTTTGTTTCAGTTGTTTTCCACTATTTGACATTAAAAAAAAAAAAAAAAAAAAAGAGTGAGCATATCCAATGTGGTCATGTAGGATATATCACCTTTGGAGTTTGTTTTTGAAACACTAACAAACCTTACTTTTGCCATTATAATAAACATAAGGTTTTTGTATTAGAGCAAGTAAAAGGAAAACATTGCTATTTTTTTCAGGACCTTCTCAGACATTACAGAAATAATGTGCTAAGGTTTGGAGTTTTGTAGTCACTTTTGAATACACAAGGAGAAAAAGCAGTGATTCATAGGCAAAAACATACACACAGACTTTTTATTGGCTGAATTTTTTTGGCCATTCTAATTTGAGCCATATGCTGCATAATCATTTTATGAGACTATAAAATTTTTCTCAGTTCATATATATGCCATTTTTTCTGCTTGTAATATGTAGGTAAGATGTAGATGCATTTTACAAAATAGTATACAGTTTTTAGCACATTTAAGACTGAACTGTTTTCTTATCTCTTTCACCTCGAGTTACAAATAACACTAATGTCTTTCTACTAATTTGACTGTTGTAAATAAAAAGAATTAGAAATGTTACCAAATTCTTTTTAATTAAGGAACACATAATATGAAAAAGAGTAAAAGAATCCAAAAACGTACTAACAGAAAAATTCTGATATATGCAGAGAGACAGACACAGAATTAAAAAATATTTAACTATACAGCCCCAAAGATCACTGAAATGTATTCCATCTCAGCAGTGATCAGCTGAAGTGGAGGTTTGAAAGAATTTTGCTGGAAATCATATGAACATGGTTGTCTCAATTCATATTGACAATGAAAACTGTGAACACTTAAGCACTTCTATATTCTTTTTCATATGAATCTCTTTTTTTGTACATGTGTGTAATATATTTATTTCATTCATCTCCTTCGACTTTATCTTAACATACAAGATTTTTAGAAGTATCAATTTGAAATGCAACTGCATAGCATTATTTTATTCCATTTCCTTGAAACGGGTAATGTGTAGTAAACACAATCATCTGCAAATTATTACCTACATTATACAATTTTATGATATGTATTTGTTTAAATTTATTTTGTTAACTCTACTACTGCATAATAGCAGTTGTAACAACAACTCAAACCTTTACTTGCAAATAAAGAACATAATTATTCTCCCTTGAAGCCTGTGCTGGTTTTGGCTGGGATAGAGCTAATTCTCTTCACAGTAGCCAGCATGTGGCTGTATTTTGGATTTGTGCTGAAAACAGTATTGATAATACAGAGATATTTTAGTTTTGCTGAGCAGTGCTTACACAGAGTCAAGGCCTTTTGTGCTCTTCACACTGTCCCACCAGCAAGTAGGCTGGGCATGCACAAGAAGTTGGGAGAGGACACAGCTGGAACAGCTGACCCCATCTGACCAAAGGGATATTACACACTATATGATGTCATACTCAGCAATAAAAGCTTGGGGAAGAAAAAGGAAAGGGGGACATTCGGAGTGATGGTGTTTGTCTTCCCAAGTCACTGTTAAGCATGATGGATCCCTGCTGTCCTGGGGATGACTGAACACCTGCCTGCTGATGAGAAGTGGTGAATGAATTTCTTGCTTTGCTTTGCTTGTGTGTGCAGCTTTTGCTTTACCTACTAAACTGTCTTTATCTCAACCCACAAGTTCTCTTATTTCTACTCTTCTGATTCTCTCCCCCATTCAGCTGGTGGAACTGAGTGAGCAGCTGTGTGCTTACTTGCCAGCTGTGGTTAAACCAATAACACACCTGAACACTGCTGCTGGCTGATCAGAAGAAAGGAAACAGGTGAAGATTCTTTCTAATCCAACATTTTTGAAATGTTTAGTTGACTTTGGGAAATTATATTATTATATCCAAAGAATAATAAAGCTGAAAGGCAGAATTTTCTGTCCTTTTGCACATGCTACCTTTCTAGGAAGTTTCTAGTCCAAATATATTTAGAGATCTAGATTTGTTTTACTGTAAGAAATAACATCTTCTGTCATTATGAGGGAGATTAGGTTTTGAATCATGGAATCATAGAATCATTTTGGTTTGAAGAGACTTTAACGATCATTGAATCCAATAATAATCTAACTCTAGTACCAAAACATGTCCATAAGAACTTAATCTGAAACGCCTTTTAAACATCTACAGGGATGGTGACTCCACCACTGCCCTGAACAACCTGTTTCAGTACCAGGCAACCATTTCCGTGAAGAGTTTTTTCCTAATATCCAGTCTAAACTTCCCCTCACACAACTTGAGGATATTTCCTCTTGTTCTATCACTTGCTACTTGAGAGAAGAGATTAACACCTTCCATGCTACAACCTCCTTTCAGGTAGTTGTAGACACTGATAAGGTCTCCCCCCTCAGCCTCCTTTTCTCCAGGCTAAACAGCCCCAGTTCCCTCAACCGGTCCTCACAAGACTTGTGCTCCAGACCCCTCAACAGCTTTGTTGCCTTCTTCTGCACCCTCTCTAGTACTTCAGTGTCCTTCTTATGATGAGGGACCCACAACTGAGCACAGCATTCAAGGTGGGGCCTCACCAGAGCCAGTACAGAGGCACAACCACTTCTCTAGTCATGTTGGCCATGCTGTTTCTCAATACAAGCCAGGATGCTGTTGGCCTTTTGGGTCACCTGGGCACACTGCTGGTTCATATTCAGCCAGCTGTCAATCAACACCCCGAGATCCTTTTCAACAACCAGAAAATATTCACTCTGTATGAACTTTGAACCCTGAAGTCATTTAAAAGAATCAAGAAAACAATTTTAAAATTAAAAACAATACCTACTTTCTGGCACTATTGCTTAGAAATTTTTCAATTATATACATTATCTGTTAATCAAGTTTCAATGGAGTTTCATTTTAGTCTGACTGATACAGCAAATACGCAGAGTAGGTGTTCAACGTTTGTCATTTGACAGGACACAGCAGGATCCGTTAAAAACTAAATTTCAGCTACCCATGTTATTTCTCCAGAAAAAGACCTGGTTTGTTTCTTGAAATAATCCTGTTCTCCCATATTCTAAAGCTTTTTTAAAGCATCCTTGCTAAGTTTAAAGACTTTTAAAAGGCTTTAATTAAAAACATTTTGATTTTGTTAAGGTGCTTTGCATTTTAGTGCAGTCCAGGATCAACCTAATGAAATAAAATTTTGCAAGGATTATCATATGATCTCTATTGACATAATGTTAGCTTAACTCTGTGATCTGAACTTTGTGTGAAAACATGTGCTGTTTTGACTGAAAATGAGTTAATGTTCTTCATTCAGTTAGAAACCTTTATTTTTCATAGCTAGCACAGTCATTATTTGGACTTAGTTTGAGAACAAGAGATAACACCTCAGCACAGAGCTAATGTTTTTAATTGCTCTGGTCTGAGAGCCAAGGACATTCTGAGTTCTCTGCCCACAGGTGTGAGGCATCAAGGAAGGGGGGCATGGATGGGGCAGAGCTTGACTGACATCCAGACTGATCAATAAGAGTACCCCATCCCATTAGCATCATGTCTCATACTTAAGGAAAGTTGGGATCTTCTGGTCTCTCTGTCAGGCATTCTCACTCTTGTTTGCTTTCAGGAGTTTTCTCTCTCACCTGCTTTTTCTTTGTTCTTTTTGTTGGAGCTGTGGCGGTTCAGTTTTGGACATTTAGGTTGACCTTTTGCCATTTTGCAGAGGCCTCTGGGCTTTTCTGCCTTTTTCCTCCTTTTTTCTCTCTTTGGGATCAGCTGTTCAGGACCAGGGTGTTGCTCAGTGTGGGCAGAGTTTGTGAGGAATTGCATTGAGTATCTTTTATTTTAAATTCTATTTCTATTCTATATATATATTTATTAGTAGTGTATTAGTATCTTGTTATTTTATTAAACTGTGTTTATCTCAATCCAAGTTTCTCCCTTCCCTTTTGATTCTTTCCCCTGGCTGGGGGAGGGGGAGGAGGTGAGTGAGTGGCTAATGTGGTTGTATTGCTAGCTCACATTAAACTATGACATATGTTTATTTTAATGACACCTCTGCTGACATGAAGGAGTAATCTGCAAATTAGTGGACCTACTTTTACCTGCCAGAAGAAGGTAAAACTAGGAATATTTCAATAGGAATAGTAGCCAATATAAGTGTCTAGGTGGTGACCACTATGTCTGTGGACATGGGTACCCCCTGCTGTCATCGCTGCAAAGCAGTTTGGCAGTGAGGTTTTTTCATCAGTGCTGCTGTGGGTGCACCTTTCCTGTCTCACACATTCTTCCTCAAAGACTAAACAACATCTTGGATGGTATTTTTTTACAACTTACATATGTTTTGGGAAATGAGAGAAGCTAAGAACAAAAGGCAAACTTACTTGTTCATAGTCTATTAAGTGAGAGTGTTTTGAATATTGGCAACATGATTTATACATACATCCTTTGTTTTCTGGTAAGTACTAGCAATGATTATGGAGTAGCTATCTTAATAGCTCTGGCCAAGCGTACTGCTGAAAGAATATTACAAATGAATATGATGGTTGGAGGCTGTCTTCAGCACAGCAATGATGTAATAAAAGAGTTTTTGACTCCCAGAGAAGTAAGGGGGGGAGTCAGCAGAACAAGTCCCTTGGAATTCCAAAGGGTAGACTTTGGCCTGTTTAGGAGACTGTTTCACAAAGTCCCTCGGGAGACAACTCTGAATGGCACAGGGGTCCAGAAGGGCTGTACATTCCTGAAGAAGGAAATCTAGAAGGTGCAACAGTAACCATCCCCATGTGCTGAAAGACAAATAAGTGGGGAAGAAGATTGGTCTGGCTGAACAGAGACCTTTGGCTGTAATACAGTAAGAAAAGAGAGTTTATAACTTTTGGAAGAAAAGGCAGGTAACCTAGGAGGATTACAAATATGTTGTGAAGTTGTACAGGGAGAAAATCAGAAATGCCAAAGCCCAGCTAGAACTTAATAAGACTACTGAGGCAAAAGATAATAACAGCAGTTTCTATAAATACATAAGCAACAAAAGTAGGGCTCAAGAGAATCTCCATCCAGGGGGAAACATAGTGATAGTGAGGAAAAAACACTGTGTTACTTAATGCCTTCTTTGCCTTCATGAGTCTTAAAGGGAAGCACCAGCTGTTCTTGGTGTACCCAGGCCCTGATCTGGAAGACAACAATGGGGAGCAGAATGAAGACCCCATAATCCAAAGGATCTTCTCCATCACTTAAACACACACAACCCTATGTGGTCAGATGGGATCCACCCAGGGGTACTGTGGAAGTGCTCAACAAACCACTTTCCATTGCTCATCAGCATTCCTGGCTTATCGGGGAAGTTTCAGTTGACTGGAGGCTAGAAAATGTGATGCCTGTCTTAAAAAAGGGCCAGAAGGAGGATCATGTATACCACAGATCTGTCAGTCTGACCATGGTGCCAAAGGAGTTTGTGAAGCAGATCATCTTGAGGCCCATCACGCAGTACGTACAGGACAAGCAGGTGTTCGGATCCAATCAGCATAGGTTTATGACAGGCAGGTCTTACTTGACTCATCTCATCTCCTTCCATGACAGTTGGCCTGCTTAGTGGATAAGGGAAAAGCTGTGGATGCCGTTTACATAGACTTTAGTATAGCCTTTGACAGTGTTTCCCACAGGATTCTCCTGGAGAAACTGGCTGCTCATGGCTTGGATGCCCATGCTCTTCCCTGGGTAAAAATCTGGCTGGATGGCCGGGCCCAAAGAGTTGTGGTGAATAGAGTTATATCTAGTTGGTTGTCGGTCACCAGTGGTCCTCAGGGCTCTGTATTGCAGTTGGTTGTTTTTAATATGTTTCTCAGTGACCTGGCTGAAGGGATCGAGTACACTCTCAGTAAGTTTGCAGACAACACCAAGTTGGGTGGGAGTGTTGATCTGCTTGAGGGTAGGAAGGCTCTACAGAGGGATCCAGACAGGCTGAATAGATGGGCCAAGGCCATTGTATGAGGCCAAGTGCTGCATCCTGCACTAGGGTCACAACAACCCCATGCAGAACTACAGGCTCAGGGAAGAGTGGCTGTAAAGCTGCCTAATGGATAAGGAGCTGGGGGTGTTGGTGGAAAGTCAGCTGTGCATGAGCCAGCAGTGTGCTCAGGTGGCCAAAAAGGCCAACAGCATCCTCATGTGCATCAAGAATAATGTGGCCAGCAGGACTCATCTCCCTGTACTCAGCACTGGTGAGGCTGTACCTCAAATACTGTGTTCAATTCGGGCCCCTTACTACAGGAAAAGCATTGAACTAGAGAAGGGCAATGAAGCTGGCAAAGGATGGACTACAGGTCTTATGAAGAGTGGCTGAAGGAACTGTCCTTTCCTGGAGAAAAGGAGGTTGAGGGGACACCTTATCACTCTCTACAGCTACCCAAAGGAGTTCATAGTGAGATGAGTGTCAGTCTGTTCTCCCAAATAACAAGTAATATAACAAGAGGAAATGGTCTCAAGTTGTGCCAGTTGAGCTTTAGATTGGATATTGGGAAAAATTTCTTCACTAAAAGGGTTGTCAAGCATTGGAACAGACTGCCCAAGGAAGTAGCTGACTCACCAGCCCTGGAGGTAACTAAAAGACTTTTAGACATGGCACTTAGGGACAACATGGTTTATTAGCGAACTTGGTACCATTCAGTTTATGTTTGGATTCAATGACCTTAATGGTCTTTTCCAATGTAAATGATTCTATGATTCTTTTTTATGATTCTATGACTACGAGTGTAGAGCACACCTAAAATGAGTATAAGGTAACAAGGCATAAATATTCTAACGTATTTTCAATCAAAATACTGGTTTTATGACATAATACTCACATTTTCCTTTTCACTATCCCTTTTCCCTCCTAGTTTGTCAGAAATGTCTTGCTAGTGCTACTTGCAACTGTATGAAGTAAACTGCATCCATACTTTTTCGTATCTGAAAATGTCTTGACTTAGGAAAAGATCAGTTATCCTTCTAACGTCTAAACGTGTCATTTAGATTTTGCTTATGAATGATCAGATATTTGCAACACAATCACTTTAAAGAAAGAAAACTTTGTTTTCTTGTCTTGGCTTGCTTCCTCCCATTAAAACTTTGTCTCTGCCCATCTAGTGAAAATATCTTGAGGCATTATGAGGATACAACTGTGAATAGTAAAGACTAGTTCAGAACAAAAAG
This sequence comes from Columba livia, assembly GCF_036013475.1. Lineage (NCBI taxonomy): Eukaryota > Metazoa > Chordata > Aves > Columbiformes > Columbidae > Columba > Columba livia. The sequence goes on from NC_088642.1 coordinate 61,783,663, forward strand.
ACATTAATGAATTGAGTATGATACCAATCTCTCAGTAGTCCTGAAAACAGCATAGCTCCAAAATAGGTGGTTTCATGCCAAATGTCTCTTAGAGTACCCTGCAAATGTGACTGGAAATATAGCATATTCTCACAAAACATACCAAAGGAAGGGAAAAATGAAAACTCATTAATTGAGGGAATAAAGATTTATGTTCAAGCAGTGAGGTGATGAAAATTAATACCACTGTGCTGAATGAAATGGAACTATGACAATTGAAATGAATTGAAGATATACCTCAAGTGATTTCAGTGGCTGTAGAAGATTGCTTTTATTTTTGGGGAAAAGAAAAATGAAAGATTCCCCTAGGAGCCAGGCACAGATGATCTACTCCCAGTGCTCCTACCTTTACTCATTACTTTTTATTTTTTGTGTGTGTGTGTGTGTGTGTATGTGTGTGCAGTGAAACAATATTAATTTTCCTGGCTAGAGAAACTCTGTTCCTTTCGGAACTGGGGTTAATCTTTGGTCTAAAATGCAAGTCCCAAACTCATCACAAAAGGCAAAATTCCAAGTGTGCTATTGTTCTCTTATACAATGGCAAGATTATAGTAACTTGAATTTTTGCACTCAAATACACTTTGAGGCATCTTTAACAAGTAGAAATAAGAATTAACAGCCAGCATTGTAATGTAACATCATACCACTTGGAAATCAATATTACTTACATTGCACTAATTTTGCTGTTGAAAACAGCATGACACCTTCTTGACTCAGCAGAGACTTGACATAGCAAAGACTTTGCTGTTTAGTCACTTCCTCAATACCAAGCAGTTAAAGGACATCGTTCATTTCTGCATAAGCTGTCATTGAGTCACTAGCATTTTAACTTGTTTTTATTGTGATAAAGCAAAACAGTACAAAATATGTGCATGAAAAATGCTTCCATTCTAAAGCTCATCAAGTATGCCATGTGATGGACATAAATTTTATATAAGCCTTATGTAATTTTATTTTGCAATTGAAACAACTTTTCAGGCACTAAGAGAAAATAGACATTTCAATGCATAGAGAAAGAAGGAAGCCTAGTGATTATTAGGTAGTTAAACACATTAAAAAAAATTCAGTCTTTTTGTATCTGAGATGCACATCAATGAAAAGACACTTGTAAGTGTACTCTATCACCTCCTTTGTTTCTTTGTTTTGCAAGACTAAATCATCTTCCTTAGGGTTTCTTTTCTGGAGGAACAAAACCACTTAGGAAGTTTTACTGTTCATAAAATTTTAGAAAATAATGAGAAACATAGCTGCTTAAATATTTGATAGTAATTTACTAAAGCTGTTAATGTTTACACTCAGTATACTCAAAAGAATGTTACTGAGGCAAAGATCCTGTCAAAATCAAGGGTAAACCTCTATAAACAGTGTAGGACTTAGCAAACAGGATTTAGTGGTCTTGGCTTATGATTTTTAGAATTCCTGGATAATGAATTAATTTAATTGAATCTCGAGAAACGGTATCCAGTTGTTCTTATTATAATGAAAAAATATATCTAAGACAAGGAATTTTTTTACTTACTCTTCTCCAAGGCACATCCTGTTGTTCTGTCTCAGGATAGAGATCTAAAAAAAAAAAAAAAGGCATTTGATATTACTAGTAGTAACAATCATTGTCAAATACCAAACACTGTGTTTTATGCCTAGACAGATCTACATTTCTTGATAGGAATAGTCAGAAAGAATTACGACTCATAAACATTGAAATACTTGATAAATATCTGAAAAGAAAAATTAGCAATAAAAGTTATTTCTTCCCTCTTTCTAAATGTATCTGATATTTCTGAATTTTCTACAAGTCTTATTATGAATTTCAAATCATATCAGAGAACATTTTTAATTGCAATTTTCATAATGGAATGCTTAAATGATAGCACGAGCGAAAGTCTAGAGTGATTCAGAATTCAATATTTGTACTATGGGTCAGCATTTCCAGATATATACCTTTGTAATTCTTGAAACATTTTTTCAGGCTTCCATTGGTTTACAGATATTAATGATATTTAAAGACCAACTCAAAAGATATAATGCAAAGAACTTAAATGCACTGTTTGCAAGGATGCATAAAACGTTCTATTAAATATATATTAAAAAATTGGAAAAGCAATACTCAAGTAATAACAATTAGATAATAATAACCAGGGTAGGCTATCAACATTAACTTCAGTGTTCCGACATCTGGGTTCTTGATATTGTTGCAACAGATCTACTCATATATAGAATTTTATTATGTCATTTCAGAACTCTGCAATGTTTTATAATGAAAGGATGAAAGCTTAATCAGATTGTTTCGAGAACTGGCACTTTATTCACAAATGATTTGATCACATGTAATATCGGTACTAACATTTCTAATTTGTACCTCTTAAGATCTTCACGCATTGAAAAGACAAATGTTCAAAAGCTCTATTCATCAGTTTACCTCACCCCTTCTTCTGCTGATACAAGTATATATGCACCCAAGCATGAAAGATATATATATACAAATTTCACGTAAGTCTTCCAAATTTTCTATTCAGAAAAGATTAAGGTTGTTATAAATGTGAAATTTTAAGGTCTGCAAGGTCTGACAATAACAACAGATATTATTAGGAAACTGAAATCTACCATACCAGTGGACAAAGATCTTGGGTTTAGCCCTGCAATAATTAGAAATGCTGAATCTTAAGTGTCCAAATGGTAAAAGATTGATTGCTTCCAGGAAGGATATTTCATTCTATGGGGACAGAGGAAGATACATTTCTTAAGTAATGTGACTGTATAGATAATGAATACTTAAAACTGATCTGGGATCAAGATTTTTCAAATATATTATTGAGAGTATGGAAAAGTGGACAGAAAACAGGTAAAAGCAAGAATTTCAATCAGGATTTACTTCAGAAATAATATACAGTCAGTTGACTACATGACGGACTACATAGCTTATTACTACTCTATACATGCAGCTTCTCGCCTAAACAGTTACTGACAATTCCAGTTCTGCTGACCAAAAAACAAAACAAAACAAAACAACAACAACAAAACAACCCAAACCAAACCAAAAACACATGCACCAAAACCACCACCAAAAGCAAGCAAGCATTCAAATAAACAAAAAATAACCAAATCTAACCAAGTGCTCACAATGCACAAATTTCAGTTTGTGTTCATGCTAGTTAGGCTTTGGTTTTATTTACTTCAGAAGCTGAGTTACAGTGCTGTGAGTTATTCACACTTTTAATCTTTGCAAGGTTACAGCTGTAATTAGCAGTGACAATGTAAATTATTACTTTCCTTCTTCTTTTGAACGTAATAGAATAATTCAGACATTCTAAAAGCCTTCTACAGCTCACCTTTAAGAGCAGTGACTGATTTTATCACTTGTCAGATTTGTTGAAATGTTTCAGTCAAGGTTTACTGATCAATGTTGTTATGGAGGGCATGAGAAACAGTACATCATATTCGTCAAGAATACTTTAGCTGAGTTTAGAAGGCATATCTTTGAAGTGAAAGGGAAGTCTGCTGAATTCAATAACACATTCATTTTCTTTAAGTTTCTTTAAGTTAAGAATCTGTAAGAATCAGTGAAAGCACATAGGACTTTTGAAAAAAACAAACAAACAAACCCCTCTGACCAACCAACCAAAAAAAAAAAAAACAAAAAAAAGGAGGAAGAAGAAGGTAAGAGTTTGTTTCACAAGACAAATACCTAGTTTCAAGATGTCATTCTCAGAATAATAAATATTCCATAGACCACCAAGCAGTTACTCTGCAAACAAGTCGCATCCTAGATTAGCAACACTCCAAGGTGAAGTCTGTTTGGCAGCTAAGTGACATGTTTCCTCATAGTACGGTTACCCCCTTCTGTCATCTTTCCTAACCTTTCCTCAAAATACAAAATTTTCTGTTGTGTTCCTTTATCATTTAAAATCAGAGGTATTGGACAATAGTCCTTCCACATAACTTAGTAATTGGCTTCCAATAACAGCCCTGTCTCCTCTTACTCTGTCAGTTTTCCTGGACCTGAAGATTAATTATGTTTAACTTGAAGGATTAATGTTTACAAGAATTCCATAAATAGTTAGTGTTGAGAAGACTGACAGGAACTGAAAAAAAAAAAAAAAAAAGAACTATGCACTGAACCTAAACAGAGATCAAAGATGTGGTTTGAGCTTTTCTTGATCATTTAAGAAAACAAACAGGTTGCTTGGCAGCAACTGAGTGACCTCTGTGATATTTAGTTAGCGAGAAATAATTCCTTCTTACCTTATTTACATTAGTATCAATTGAACACAAGGTCAGTGAAATTGATATCTTACAATGATGAAAGTAAACATAAATTACAAGATTTCACACCAAAATTGTGAACTGACTTGGTTCACTTACAAAAGTGGAAAGGATACTTTAGGACTATATGTATTTGAGAAAAAAAATAAAATTTTGCCCAAATATAGGATCAGCTAATGGGCAAAAATAGCTTAACCTTCTATGATGCTTTCAAATGGTTTATGATAACATCTGTTTGACAAATTTCAACCTCATTTGCTTGACTTTTGGGCAGCTTTGTGAATGAAAGCTAAGCAAGATCTGGCAACCTGCTTCATAACTGAGCAGAAAATAATCTTCCAACTTACTTCATCTGATCAGGCACTAAACTGTGGTTGAGCTGTTTCAGACTTATGCAGCTTTCATGATGTGTGGAACCAGAAAACACTACATGGCAGCTTTGTTCTTCAAATAACTCTTAGTATTTTGGATGATTGGCATATTTGCACTAAGGAAAAAAAAAAAAAAAACGGTTTTATTTGAATAGCAGAGTTGTCATGCTCCAAACTCCAAGGCCTGTTCCTCAATTATCCTATGACCATGATGTATATAATGTAGAAAAGGAAAAAGCTATTCTGGCCAGTATATTGCTGTCCCCAGGCATAGTTCTGTCTGGATTTGTCTTATGTTTTTTTCTTGATTGTTTTTAGAGATGTCTAAGCTCTAAGATTTCTGAAAGATATTTCGGTACCTTAAAGATATATGTAGATTTGCCAAAACACTTAATCATCTAACTCTCATCAATGTGATTTCTAAAAGCACCTGTGTAGGTTAGGTGTTCAGGTGCTTTTCCAAGCATACTAATTCCTTTGAAAATATAGTCTGCAAGCCTTATCTCAGAGTTCGAAATTAAAGAGGTGTTGCCATGACTAGACAGATGTTAATGACATCAACAGCTATTCCGAGATTATGGAGGCAACTTAATCAAGAGCATCTGATGCTTCTTTTGGGACTAGGACTGATGGGAGACTTATAGTCTCAGCTATTGCAGATCTGATATGTGTGTGAATATTGCTTCCATGGATATAAAGCCACCGAGCAAACATTAGCTTTATTTATGGAATGGTATTTCTTAATAAAGTTGCAGCTGGAGGCCTTTAAACTAGATCTGACTGTTGTATACTTACTTGCACCAACTGTGAAGTGTCAGTCAGTTGTATGAAATTTTTACTATCTCAGGCAAACGGTGATGAAATTGAAAGAAAAAAAAAAAAAAAGAATCTCTATAAAAATTAAACCTCTCTTGAAAATACACTTAATTACTGTCTAAAGGCTTAAATTATTTAACCTTTAGTGTATGAATATTTGCCTCATAGTGATTTATTAGGAACTTCAGGCAAAGAAAATGTGTGATGTTTCAGTTTGTTGACTGCATTTTAAGGTTCTGCTTTGCAAAAGCCAGCTATGTAGGGCATACTTAATTCCTTGCAATGGTTTGTCAATTATAGCTAAATATACACGTTGGAAAAGCAAGAAGATTCAGAACAGGGGTAGTAAACTAAAGAGTTATTTGTGTACCAAAGTCTTTGTTTGAATTGGTATTAACAGATAAAATCTGCATCTTCTAAACACCTACATAAAGAAAATAAATAGAAAAGCCTTCTCCAAGACATGGGTCCATAAACATATTTTTAATTCACAGCAGAGGAAGAAAAGAGGAAAATATATAAAAAACAGTGTCTTGGCATATCATCCAGAAATCCTCATTTTATCATGGTTAATTTCATATCTGTGTGACTTTACTTACATAACACAGTACACAGGAGAGGAGAATTTGATTTCTTAAATAGTATCTGGCTAGATTTAGAATCAGGACTGAAATGAACCACTTCCAGTCACAGCATATTAATCCCCAAAATCCTCTTCAGATGTTACCACTAAATGATAATTTTAAAATATTACTAGCTCTTCAGAAACATAGAATGTGCCTGATCTTTCTCTTCCTACTTAACTACCTATTATCTAATACAAATACTTAACACTCAGTCGAAAGTATTACATCTTCAGTTTTGTATCAGAATAAGAAAGCTGGACAAAGCTGTGACTGTTCTCCATTTTTACTCCTATAAGAAGAGAAAACCATGGGAAAGTCTTGTTAAAACCCTGACTTAAATTTATAGGCACAAAAAATAACCACGAGGCTCCTTTAAAGAAAAATATGCATAACTGTTTTATTGTACAAAACAAACAAGCAACATAAATTGCATTCAATATCTTTGTTTTCTAATAGTCTCAACTTTAACTCCAACAAGTGCTTTAATTCTTTGTTTTCTACCTCGGCAACACTGAACAACCATTAATTGTCAAATTTCAGTATTTTCCTTTATTATCAGGTCTATTAGAAAGATATTACTGTTTTCATTCACTAGCTTCATTAGTAGAATTTTCCAGAAAATTAATACTGTTGTGCTATTTCAGCATAAATTTGAGCACATAGTCTTCGAATTTGATATTCAAGACATGAGTAAGCCCACTAAAGCATGCAGATTGGGCCAAAATCACTAAGGTTATTTACCTACAGTTCATGAAGAGTTTCATAACAATTATGAGGTAGAAAGTTTAAGCAACAGTGAATATTTCAACACTGAAACAGTTAATCTTAAAGAAAACTTTTTTTTTTTTTTTCTGCATGATCATGCTATACTTGACTCCCATTCTGCTCTTATATATATATGATATAGAGGTATTCTTAATCATTATACTCATAATGACTTAATAAATGCAATAATTCTTCATCACATACACATTACATCACACTCCTAAAAGCATGTCTTAACATTTTTCTTTCAAAATCACTGCAGGACTCTGCTACTGCCAAAGCGAGTAGTTATATTAATGTGCAATGACAGCAGTGTCAGAATTATGCCCAGACTTACTCATATTAGCTCATAAAATACTATCAGAACCTCTGATAGGGGTAAAAGGTCTGAATCTGTGTAAGTGTGGTCTGTTGTAGTTCTGGCAGCTGAACTGCACCTGTGAGTGACAAAATGGTAATTGTACCATATTATCTGCCTGCAACACTGACACAAATTTGTCACAGCACTATACCATTACATTAATGGAAAGGTAATATTTGTCTTTGATTTCTTTTTCATTTTTTACCAGAGAAAATGTTGTATGTGCAAGACATGTGAAGGAATATTTCTACAGATACCACACTAATACCTATGCACCTCCTTTATTATTTTTTTTCTCTATTAGATTTATTTAACATTTTTCCTTTGTGTAAACCTGCTGATAGTATTCTCAACAAAAGCATGCTCAACACACCCAGAGAGCACTGTTCATCTGCTCAATAAATTTGAGTTATGTGATTTGTCTTCCTTCTTTCACCATGATAAACTAATTTCTAACCTCTGCTACAGTGATTCAGACACCTTCACAGCATCACTTCAGACCTTCAGGCACCTCTGTTTTCAAGTCTGGATCTCAGATCACCACATGTGTCCAAGAAGAGCTGCACAACACACTAACCTTTAGCACAGGGTTAGCGTCAATATCTTCAGGTACTGTTACAATGTCAGCCTGTTTATCTCACTTTAAGTGTTCCCAGAAACTGTGCCCAGTAAATAGTCAACCTGACCTATGGGAAGGTTGTTTATTAGTACTAAAATTTACCGGAAAAAAAAAAAAAAAAAGACAGTGACTAATGTTTAAACATTCTCATCTTCCCTTAAGTCTCACCATTTTCTGTACCTTTAGAGATACTCCAACTAGTTCAATCATTTCTGTTAGCCACGTCCTAGTGTTTACATCACTCTGTTCTCTCAAAAAAAAGCTCACGGAAAGCTTTACTTTCATTCTCCTCTTCCCTGTTCCTTCTCTCCAGTCAGCCATTTAGGTTGTCTGTCTCTCTCCAGCCTCTGAACTCTAGTAAAACAGCTATGTAACTATGTAATATCTTTATCATTAAAAGGATGGCCATTTTTTTTATAACTGTTGTTTTCATAATGTGGCTTATTTAAATCTACTGTTTTTCCTTTAACCTCAAATATCTTTACAGGAATAATATCATCAGCTAGCGTGGACATCACCACATAATAGCATCATGCTGCAAAGAAAATAGTACCTTCTTACCAATGTTTGCTCTCTGCATTACTTCATTCTGTAAAACCACTCTTTAAGAGATGCTGTGTTTCTCAGCCAACACACTGACTTTGAGTTCAGAGTTTGTGCAGAAAACAACTTGTGAGACCCAAAAGGACAACTGTGCTGAAGGAGGTAAATTGATGATGCTTCCTGCTGAGTTAGCTTTATTCTGATTCTGTAATGTAGTGGACTTCGTTCCAAAAAGAATCTTCTTATGGTTTGGAACAAACAAGTGGAATTCTAATGATTTAAACATTAATGTAGCTCAATAATAGCCTCATTTTCCCTCTCCTCCAACATTAAAAAATGAGGAAAAGGCATGTATGTTAACCCTAGTATTTTGGACATTTTCCAGTTTGGATAATTGCATTCTGTCTACTAACAATTCTCCTGCAGTTTCAATTAGATACAGTGTTCTTTTTCACTGTCCTAAGCTCTTGTGCAGTATTGCTGTTCACTGTTTAACAGCTGCCACATTTCACTCGGGAGATGCTTGAATTTCAGTATTTAATGAGATGAGCCTTACAACAGGGCTTTCAATTAGCTGCATTGTGACTTTTAAACTGCAATCTATATCAGAAAAATGAGATTTTTGTGACGGTAGCGTTTCTCAGAAAAAGTTCAGATAGCTTAGGAAAGAGTCAGATATCTGGTATAACACAAAGATACAGAGAGATCCTTAAAATCAGGATTTCTACCCACTGAAATAAGAAGTACACTAGGGAACCACAATCACATCACCTTTCTTCTTTGAGCATATAGAACTTTTTTGTTTTTTGTTTTCTTTAATTATTATTTGTTGCATTCTGTGTAAAATGGAACACTTTGTGTAGGAACAGCTGTGCATACCATTAGTCCACAGCTGTCAATATTTCCTACTTTTCTTCTCCTACTGAAAAGAAACCATACATGCTTATGAGTTCCATCAGAAGAAACAGAGAATTGGAACACTTTTATCATATCACAAGTGAATAATCTCTACCTAGCTGTAGCTGGAGTGCATAGGAGGTGTGATTGCCATTTCTGTGTATTGGTAGAAAGGAATGACCTAACTAGGAGAAAGGTCTCTGGAAATTTTGGAAGAGATCTCAGAGCAAAGAACTAGGTAAGATATTTGTCTGCATCAGTGGAAAAAATATTGAAACACTGGAGCAAATGTGGTGTAAAAATCATGTTTGTCTTTATCATGACCTGTAGTCAAGCTACATGTAGTTTCTTGGAGTAGTGGTTGTGAATTTCAGTTTAGCTCTCCACACAAATGTATGCGGCACCTAAAACAAGCATTCAAAGATTCAAGAGTCAGATTTCAGCACTGAAGATTCAAATTCAGTCATTGAAAACTGGTACAACACAGGCATATTAAAAGCTGTGTGGCAGAAGACTGAGCTAGCATCCCATCTATATGTGATTCAACATGCATGCCCAATAGTAGTTGGGTCATATTTTATGCACTCCTGAAGCAGGTTGTTCACTTGGGTTTCATCTGTTTGCAGACCCAGGACACAAAGTGAACAAATGCTCGGTCAGTAGAGACAGTCAGAAGATTCACTTCAAAAGGTTGATCCGAACTGTAATGTTAATGTTAATACTGTTTGCAAAATATTATTGTAACCCACTTTACTTGTAAATCTTCCAGTAAATGAAACTGACTTTACATTTGCAGATGATACAATTCAAAGTGAAAGGCAAATCAGTAAGAGATTTATTCCAAGATCTCCTTGCTTGCACAACTCTGGAAAAAACATTTCTAGAAAGGTGGTGTTTCTCAAATTCTCAGGTTCATACATTCTAAAAGCATCTGCAGATGAAGCAAGCCATAAAAGTATCTGTGAGTTTTTTAAGATGTCAACAGATAACATGATGTAAGAAATGCTTACAATACAGCAAAACCTCAACAACAGATAGATTTTTAGAGATACCTACACTAATTTTGTAGCAAAGGAAGGAAAGAATAGGTGTGATTTTTCCTAAAATTAAATCGTATTAAAAGAAGCATGACTATCTATAATCAAAGTCCTTTTTGGTTTTAATCAGCTATATATGAATATGTTTCTCTAGTTTGGTTGGTTCATTTGCCTTTTTTACTTTCTAGCTCTAGGTAAAGGAATTATGGGATACTAATGACAGGAACTGTGTAAACATGTCAATATAGAGATCAACTTTTTTTTTAATAGTTTGAGATATACATAATTTCTGATTTATCTGGCCAAGTCTACCTTGGATCTTTGTAATCAGTATGTAAGAAAATCACAAAATCTTAACTTCTTGTACAGCACCAATGACTATTGCTGAATTAAAATCTCTTTAGCAAGAAATTCAATGTCTTCCTTTTTTTTTTTTCCTTTTCAGATCAAGAAACAGACAAAATAGTATATGATACATCAAAACAAATATCAGAACAGTCTTTTCTGTATCCCTATGTGATACAAATACTCTTATGTATACAAAATTCATTTCCTAATATGTTCCATAAGGTTGAAATATTCTTCCCTTTTACTAACCACCTTTCAACAAGCTTTGTTAGATCACTGAATCATGGCAAATGATTCTTTACATATTAGGATACTCAGTTCACACTGATGAAGTAACAAATTAAAATGTAATATGAAATGATGACACTGAGAATATTAGGAACAGTCCTTTTGATATAGGGAAAGTATTTGTAATTAGACCAAGATTTGTCCTTTAATTAAAACATTATCAGACTGATAATGCTGAGTGTAATGCAGTTTTGAGGAATTCAGTGAAATAACATTAAAACGACAAGAAGCTATCACACGTTTTTTGTCCTGAAGCAGCCATATTTCATTACACAGCACTGAAGGTTAGAAAGCAATCAACTGTGTTTTGCCATTCGCATCTCAGGCTAAGGTAATTATTAGTCTGAGAGTTTCTGTCTCTCTCTCACCAGCCCCCCTTATTTTTTTGACTGTGCTTACCCAAGAGGAAAATGAACCACAGTACTTATCAGCACAATGCATACATCAATGATACTGAAGCAACTGACCACGGCTGGAGCCATAGGTTAGCTGCAAATCCATTAGTGATCAAAAAAAATAAATAAATTTTAAAAATATATGAATCTAGGCTATATCTGAGTGATAAGTGTAGAAAAGTCACAAAACATGGCAATGTAATTTGCATTAATATTGGATCAGAAAGGCTTTTAAGAGGCCAAGTAACAGAGGTGAAAAGTTATCCATAATGGGACTGAAAACAGATTTTCTGAAATCATAATGTCAAAAATGCTTCAGTCAAGTAGTTATTTGCATTTAGTCTGAAGAAAAATATTAATTTTAGCAAAAACACACTTTTTTTTTTTTTCCTGACACAGAAGGAGGATAACCACCAGAAGAATATAAAAGAACCTAAAATAATTAAAATATATTTAAGACCTTAGGTGAAATAATGAACTTAGATTAAGGATACACTAGCATTTCAGACTAAAAATTGAAGAAAATACATTAATTTTAAAATAATTTGTACTATATTTTTTATTTGTTTTAGTTGTGTTGGTTCTGCTATGAGTTCAGTTTGTGCAAATTGGTTTTTGATAATTCTCATTTTAATTTAATGTCATCCAAAGAAATCTCCATAAAATTTCACCTTTATGATATTTCATGAATGGTCTATTTCTACACTTACTACAAAATACTTCTTTCATATATTACATTCAAAATTACAAGATAAAATTTACTAACTCCCTCTTCTGGTCAGAAGAAAGTTTAAGAAGGAAGAGACATCATTTTATATGCAGTTATACTTAAAAAAGTAAAATATTCATTTACCTAACAATCATTTTCCTAGATGTTTTTTATATTATCCAATATTTTAATTTAAATAAATGCCTTGTTTTTATCTATATATTTCTGAAGTCTTCTTTTTATCAGAAAAAATAATCTTAAATCATTGTATTCAAGGATTAATATGACAGGTATAAACGGGATCAGCACATTCAAGGTTTTATTAATTTCACTGAAGGATCAACTATAAATTCTGGCACGATGGAAAACCTTTGTTTATATAAAAGCTAAAACCTGGATTTCACAAAACAATTTTTGTTTCTGTTAATTTATGGATACTCACAATTTAAGCTATTCACAATCAAATAGAGTCAAATTGAGGTTGAATGCACAACTTTTTCTTACAAATTTCATAATTTATAAAGTACATCGAAATCAAATATGTCAGCTAAAATTCAGCTGTCCAAACTGCAGAATGATATTTGTAAATCCTGGTCAAAAAGCTTTATAAACTAAATTAACAAACTCACAAGTTGATATAATAAAAGAAATATAATTAATCCCTTCTTAAAAATAATTATGAAAACAGAGAAATCATGTGCTTCAGGAATACTAACTTGCCTCTATCAAAGAAAAACACAACATTTTCAAACAGAACAGAGATTTCTATAGCATAGCATCATCTCTTTGCCTGAAGGGATGAGACAATCGGGTTTCTATGGCTGTTTAGGAAAATAAAGTGTCAGGAATATCAACATCTGGATGTCAGAGTGTTGAATGTGCATAATTTCAGCTGGAATATTAGTTTAGCTGTTGTTTTACAGTTCTCTTCTATGTGTGGAAATGGTTTTACCTCTCCCACACATTTCCAAATACTTATTTTAAAGTTTAGGTGAGTTTTGCTGTGGTTCCTTTTTTTTTTTTTTTTTTTAACATTCAATTTACTGCTGCTGTGCAATTGTATTCTCATCAGATAAAAAATGGGAAAAATGCAACCTGAAAGACTAATTTTCTGCAGCAGCTTGAGTTCTTGTGAGAAAACTGTTTCTCACATGAATCTTTCCAACTCTGACATTACAGAGGTCTTTGCACAGAGGGCTCTATCAGGACAGATTGCATACAGAATGGAATACACCCTTTTAGATGCACTCATTGCTGGGCTACTCCACAAACCCACAACTTTTCTGTCCATGTGTGTGTGCCCGTGTGTGTGCCCATGTGTATGACTCATACGTCTGTAAGGCATAAATATCTTTGCCCAGAATTCAGCATGTGGTTACAACCTGCCACTAGGCATGCTGCAAAATACAGTTTAATCACTTTTGAGTAAGTAACATGGTCTTTCACTTCTACTGACTCATAATGCCCAAGCATAATCTTGATACATAAAATAAAATAGACGGCGTACGTGATGGTATGACTGGATACAAAGGCATTGCATAGATGAAGATGGGTGTAGGAATGATATTTGTCTGTTTCAACTACAGTTGACTAATTTAGGGTGTAAAGTATATCTGGAGGTCATCTAGGCCAACAATCTCTGTGTGTGGTCTGTCAATAGTAGACAGCACTCTTTGGCCAACAAAGCAGAGGCAGATGGTGTATGAGCAGTACAGGACCTACAGAACTGCTAATACTTCTATAATTGTTTTGGTTTGGTTTGGTTTGGTTTTTCTTAAAGGACGGAGCTAACTGTTCTCATATTTTTTAATATGTAAAGGTTGGTCTCTTTTGGAAATGTGCTTCACAGGATGTAAACCAGAATTTTACTGAACCGCTTCAAAACAGTCATTTAAGAATGGGGTAGAAGACAGAGCAAGTCCTTCCCATATGCTAGCATTATTCAAGTTCCACTCAAAACTTGCAACACTTCAAAGCCTGATTTTAGTGTGAAACAGAGACCTGGATTTGCTTGAACAGTTTAAAAATTACTATTTGCATGTACAGCTTGGGTAAACTACAGCACATTATGTACTAGTAGTAATCGATCCTGACACCAGCAGAACTCAGAGTTTGCTGTGATGTCACAGGGTAATGAGCTTAGTGCAGGAGCACACCTTGCAATGTGGTTGGTTCTTGGTTCTTCCACTGTTTCCAAAGTCACTAGGTTGGTCTGTTGTCTCTTCTCCCACCATAAGTCTTACTATACCCCACTGTTACTTTTCTTGTTCATTTTCAATATATCTTGTTCTGTGGAGATACATTCTTATTCTGTGATACTGTTTGAGCAGTATAGAAGCACCACTGAGCAGAAGCTACAGCATGCTGATTGCCCAGAAGACCCGCTTTCAGCCAGTTTCTCATGTGCCTTATTCCTGAAGAGCTTTGCAGAGAGATTGCAGCAAGGGAACAGCTGCTGATCCTTCAGAGAGAAAAAGAGGACAGTGGAGGAACAGCATCAGTAGGAAACTGAAAAGTAGAACTGAAAAGCAAAAATGTGGCCCTTTAGAAATCAGAAAGAACAAACAGGAGTGTCAAGGCTGGGCTTCTAAGGATGGAAAGAATGTCAGTATTTAGATGGCAGCAGGTGTCAGTTGCTGTATTTTTGGCATGTCTGCCTTTGTAAAGGACCAGCTGTTTTAAGACTGTTGTGAACACATGATTATACAGACTTCTGCATTCCCCTGAAAGAGGTGGTGCTGCAAAGGAGGTCCTGTGCTTAAAAACAGAGGAGAAAAGACAGTTCTGCTCATTAGTGAAGGCAGATGAAATTGGGGAGAGCAGGTTTTGAAGGAATGTAGCTCCTAAGACTGGATATTTTCTGAAGTCCTTCCTTTCTGTGTCAGGATGAAATTTATCCATGATACCTACATTTCCCAAGCATTCTGCATAGAAACCAAGCAAAGTAGTGTTGTGTTTTGTCTTTGTTTCATATG
Organism: Columba livia; assembly: GCF_036013475.1. NCBI lineage: Eukaryota > Metazoa > Chordata > Aves > Columbiformes > Columbidae > Columba > Columba livia. Next base: position 61,798,715 of record NC_088642.1, read on the forward strand.
CTCTCAGTTGTAGCTATTGCTGGCTTTTTTAACCTCGAATATTACGGGTATGGGTTTATTTGTCTAGACTTTAACACTTTTTTTCTCTCTGGAAGACTAATGACTTCTGTGTCTCACTCTTTTGTAGAATATGACTTCAGCAGTGAAGGAGTTCGCAGAGAACAGTAACTTTTTGCCCTAAGCTGACACAAGTAAGTAGCACCACATGCAAGCATATTGGAGGAGGACCTCCCAGAGGAGGGCTACAAAGATGTTCAGGTGGCTGGAGCACATCCCCCATGAGGACAGGCTGAGAGAGATTGGGTTGTTTAGCCTGCAGAAGAAAAGGTGTCAAGGACACTTTGTAGCCACCTTACAGTACTTAAAAGGGAAAGATGAGGAGGGGGCCTCTTCATCAGGCAGTGTAGTGATAGGAAAAGGAGTACCAGTTTAAAACTGAAAAAGGGCACATTCAGATCATATATTAGGAAGAAATTACTTACTGTGAGGATGGTGAGACACTGGAGCAGCTTGTGCAGAGAAGCCGTGGATGCCCCCTCCCTGGAAGTATTCAAGACCAGGCTAGATGAGGTTTTGAGCAACCTGATCTAGGAGAAGTTATACCTGCCCATGGTAGGGGGTTGGAACTAGATGATCTTTAAGGTCCCTTGCAACTCAAACTATTCTATGATTATAGTACTGTAACCCTGGACAGTGACTTAAGCACCACACAGCTGCTTGCTAACACCACACTGTGGGATGGGGGAGACAATTGGAAGGGCTAAAGTAAGAAAACTTGTGGATTGAGACAAAGACAGTTTAATAAATAAAAAAAAAAAAAAAAAGTTACACGTGAAAGCAAAGCAAAAAAAAAAAGGAACTGACTCACTACTTCCCATGAGCAGGGAAGTGTCTTACCATCCTCAGGAAATTGGGGCTCTATCATGCACAATTACCTGGGAATACAAATGCAGTAACTCCAAACTCCCCCTACTTCCTTCTTCTTCCTATAGCTTTTATTACTGAGTGTGATGTCACATGGATGTCACTTTGTTTAGCTGGGGTCAGCTGTCCCAGCTGTGTCCCCTCCCAACTTCTTGCACACCCTCAGCCAACTCACTGGCAGGGCAGTCTGAGATGCAGAAAAGGCCCTGAGGCTGTGTAAGCACTGTTCAGCAATAACTAAAATATTCTGCTGTTATTATCACTATTTTAATCACAAATCCAAAACACAGCATCATGTAAGCTACTATGAAGAAATTTAACACTGTCCCAGCCAAAATCAGTATACCTGGGGGTTCTAAACAAGCATCTCCTGATTCTAAAGCCCCATCTGCTTGGACAGGTTTGACAATGTTGGCTGTATAAATTACTGCTTTTACAAGTTCTGTTTCTGTTTTGCCAGCCATTCAAGTAGTCTTTCTACTCTATTTTCCACAGAATTCTTGAGGAGGATGACTTTAAGGTATACATATTCAGACTTTGAGAAAATGGCTCTTTTGTCAGCCCTGAGGGCTGGAGCTCTCCCTAACGTGGGAATACCATACTTCAGCTGAGTTTGTCAGTTTCTCCCTGTCTCCTTTTAACTTAGAAGCATATGACCAGAATGCCAAATATCAGTCTCCTGCTCCATTGTATGATGAAGAAAACTATTCAAACTCATTGGTTATTACAATATCTCCACATGAGGCAGATGCTCAAGAACCAGATCAAGGTTCATCTATTTACTGGTATTGATCATCCCCCTTGAGTGACAAAACTCCAGGGCTATCATGTTTCATTTCTGGAGGGAGAGGTTCATGTCACAATACGTTCTGCTCTAGAGGTTTCAGAAAGTCCTGGTGAGGACTGCTGTGAAGACAACTGAACAGTAAACTCAGATACAGGCTGATGTTGACTTAAATGACAGTGGTTGTTCTTTGGACAATTGTGTTATTGTTTGTTATGTCAAGCCATTAGCAGAGAGGACATTAGAACCTCTTAAGGTACCCTTGGAGACTGAGGAGTCAGTCAGAGGGAAGAAAAAAAAGAAACAGCAGCCAAATCAGTTACACTGTTACAGTGACAGTGAACCAAGCAGAAGTTCTTTGCCATACCCCTTCATGTATTCAGAGAATATAGGTAGGTTTAGAAGCTGCTCATCCCTTGCAGCTGAGAAGATGATAAGGACAAATGTAAAGTGAAAGGCCTGTTTCTGCAGGACTTGATCTAGTGTCCCTCTTCAGGAAAGAACACAATGTGGTCTTCTTGTAATCACAGATTGTGTAGAAAAGGAAAGTGCATGAGTCTGCAGTCCTACTAACAGCACAGTTGAGGCAAGATATGGCCATAGGACTAGGAAGATACATCATGGCAAAAGCCAGCTTACAAAGAGATGTTCAAGTAACAGATCAAGTAGCATACACAGGAGCAAAAGAAACAAGAGCATGTTGAGAACTCATGACACCAACATCTCTCAAGAAAGCCAGTGAGAGACTAAGACATGAAAGCACTACATCCAGAGAAGTAAGTAGATCACAAGCACATAATAAAGGCCCTGAAAAAAAGCATAGACAGTCATCATTACTCCATGGGAGACAATTGCCAAAGTAGAAACCAGGATAGTTCTGCTTTTTATAGTCAAAACATCACCTAATATGCCTACAAATACTCATGCAGGAGGATAACTCAATCTAATGCTCAATATTGAGGGCAATCTACTAGTCCAGAATATATCTACAGACTTTTATTGAAATTATAGGTCTGCATAACTGGAGGGGGCTCTATGAGAGACACTATTGTTATTTTGAAAGCTGCAGGTCAAGGAGTCATTCAAGCAGTATGTCAAGGTCACCTTCTGGAGGTAGTGATGGAATTAGAAGTGAAAAGCCTCTTGGAAAAAGGAAGTGTGAAACCACTTGGACAGTGCAGGTAGGGACAGGACCATTCTAAATAAAGGAAATGACCAGAAGAAATCTTTATCAGAATTCAAAGACTGTTAAAAAAATGAAGAAAGCCTTTCTGACAATCAAGCAAGGAGCAATACAAAGTTAAAGAAAAAGAAAACAAGAGAGTAGGGACTGAAGTGTGGAGACAGTCTATGAAGGAAAAATCATGCAATGAGGCAGTGTAAAAAGAAAAAGGAAAATCATTAAAACAAACAGAAAAATCACACAAGTAACTTGGCACATTCTTTTCCAGTTGTGATAACAACTGATAGTGATAGTGACAAGGAGCTAGAAAGTATTGAATTTGTTAGCAACATTACTTGGACAGGCACAAGTCAGATAAATGAGAAGGAAAATGAGCCTCCATCATCTTTTCTGGGAGTGACAGAATGTGAAGATGCAAGGAAACTGGACTAGCCACAAAAAAATTATAGATTTACTACCACAGGGATCTTAGATGGTGACATGAGAAATGCTGAAGTTGAGCGTTGAGAAAGAGCAACTGATCAGAGGCTTGTCATAATAGATACCAGTATTAACAGTCCACACACAGAAACTGTAAGTAGCCACGTTCAATGTGCGCAAGCAGCATCCTCCAGTCAACTGTCTTATCTCACCACTGCCTTTCTAGAGCATCCAGAAGAATCACCATTGATACTAAGACTGACAAAGAGATTTGTCTGTAGATCCTACCTATTGTTTTGATTCCTCAGGAAAAAAAAGAAGAAAAAAAAAAAAGTATACTTTACCCTGAACAATTCTTAAAAGTGAAGAAGATAGAGTATTGCCAGCATATAACTTTTAAAGTTCCTCTGAGCCAGGTTTGAAAGTTGTAATTTCATAAAACAATACTGTATTTTCATAGTTTGTACAATATATCCACATAATGTTTCAAATATGTGTAAAAACCAAACAAAAATACAGAAATGGGTCACTTGCTTTCTTTGAGACATGGTTCCCTTCTCCCTTCACTTGTACTTGGGATAATGTTCCTCAGAGAAGCAAAATAGACTCTTCTCCCTGAACGTACAGAACAGAGTAGGCTATAGAACTGACCCTCATTCTTGAGTCTACTTGCAGCTACACAAGTGTGATCCTTGGCAGCACTTCCTTTTGTGGGGAGAAATTTGAATGTTAATTTTATGGTGGTTTTGATAGGATACTCACTAGAGCAAAGATTTGGAGCTCTAATCCTATTAGCCTGTTTTGCATCCATTACAATTCAGAGTGAGAGCACAAACACTTGACCACATGGAGGAGGAATCACAGACACTCAAGGTCTGGTAGGGAGAGGAGTGTAAACAGGGAGCAGCAACCTGGACATCGTCCTGCACTTGCCACCCAGGGGGATAACTAGTCTGATATAAACCGTTTGCACTTTGTCTTGTTTATGAGTTTTATTTCTGCTTGAAGCAGAGGAGCAAAATTTGCAGGATGCAGGGTAAAATACTCAGGACACCCACAGTCACACACACAGTTGGATACAATCACACAACCAGCTTGGTGTACCAGCCCCCAGGTGGCACTGGAGTGTTGGAGTCGCTGAAGCAGGCAGCATGGGCCCCTGCTATTGGAGAGCTCTTGGGTCACCAGACTGAGCTCCTGCTGGAAGCTTCTGTGCTGCCCGGCCACTCTTCCCCTCTGCTGTAGCCATGTGACCCAGCTGTCTCAGACTAGGGATGTCCTTCCTGCCTAGAATGTGCAAATCCATCTTTTGGGGCTGAAGAAGGTAAGGTGGTGGCAGGTCTTTGGCCAGGTCTCACTATCCCTCCTCCATAACCAAAGATCACCTCAGTCCATGCAGCAGTACAGACAGCAGTGGTCTAGGAGAACAGTACCCCCTGCCCAGCAACATTGGCTAGGTATCCACTGGTGGAAGTCTGAACAAATTAGAACAGTTTTACTCCCTTTGAGTTTTCTGAACAGTTGTTGGTAACCCTGCAGATTCAACGTTTGAGATGCCTGGGCAGTGGCCACCTTCAGTAATCCTTTCATGGACACCCAAATCAGCTGTGGTCATGGAAAGCATATGCCTACTACAATAGGAGAAAGGCTGATGCTTTCCTTATCAATGAACAATAACACTTAGCAGGGATAGTTCAAAACTCTTGAAATGGGCTCCTGGATTGCAGTATCATGTACCACAGGAAAGTTATGAAAGCATTTCCCAGAGAAAATTAATTCAATGGAAGCATTTCATTCCCTTAGCTGTTCCTGGATGTAGGGAAAATCTTACTCACTGAATACTGTGAAAGGTCACAAATACTTGTTTCCTCTCTCCTCCCATAGCCCTGTTTCCTTTGATTGGAGAGACTCAGGCATGCAAAAAGAAAGCATGCAATGTATACCAACAGGTCCTGCTCTGTTAACAAGAATATAGGCACTACTCCTCCAGAATTTTTATTTTTCTTAATGTAATGGGGACGACGTTAGCAAAAATTAGTAAATGCCTGTGTACTTTGGAAAATCTAGTATGTGGACACAGATTCATAGACAATTGCACAGCTTTCTCTGACCCTAAAAGATAAAAACACGCAGACAAATGTAAAGAGGAACTCCACATATAGCTTATAGATGATGAAATCCCTGATCTTTGGGTCTTGGTCTTTGTTTGGTTTTGCTTTTGCTTTTTCCTGAGATATTTTCATTTGGGATAAAACCAGACCTGGTTTCCACTAATTTTATTCCAAAACAATTGCATATTTGTCTCTTTTCAGATAAGATTCTGGCTGCTTCCTTTTAGAGGATGTGTTCAGCCTTTACTCCAGATGTATCAGGGACACTGTGAATCTCTAAAGGACATCTGAACACCTACACATGTGAGCGTAGTTCTTGGTCATCAGTGTTTGGAAGCTGAGCTTTAAAATTCACTGGCTTCAGTAACAGATGCTTGCATCTCTTTTTGTGGTACTAAATTGTGGTCTAAAAATACAATTTCTGCAAGCAAGACCCTCTGTATTTCCCTCCTGAATTGTTCATGGACTCGCAGGGCAGTAGACAATCATACACTTACACATTCAGAGAGCTAAATGAGTTGTTTCTTCTAATCCTGATCTCATGAAGAAGAGATCTTTCTCCAGAGTCTGAACAAGGGATTATTTTTTTTTTTATTTTATTTTTTAATAATCTCACAATGTTGAAAAACAGTGGTATCACATATGTACTAACCTGGGCAAAGCTAGGAAAGCTTTTCTTACTATAATACCTATTGGAATTGCAGTGCGATGGAAACAAGAAATAACAAGAAATACTTTTTTCTTTTATACTGTTCTTCCAAAAGATTGTATACTTCTTGGTATCTAACTGCTATTAGACAAGTTCTGTCACGTCAGACCAGAAACACACCCAGTGAAATACTCCAAGTTCAACAGTGAGCAATAGCAGAGACAAAGTTTAGAACATAAAAGCTAGGCATGGAGTATTTCCCTAGTATATCTTCTTAGATTCCAGTCTGCAATATTTAAATATGTATCAAGATTCTACATGCAGTAGTGCAGTACAGGTGAAAGGGGATGTCCCATATATTCATAAACACTTTAGTGTGCTTTCTAAAGTTGCATTGTAGTACACTAAAAGTTAGTAATACTACTGCAAGTACTTGGTATTCCCTCCCACTCCTCTTAGATTGCAAAATTATATCTAAAAACTAATATAAAATAAAATAGCATTTTTCATTCCAACAGAGAGTTTGAAAAGTTGGGGTGCTAAAAGAAAAACTAACAGTAGACAGAAGGACAGACAAATGTACAGGTTGTATGCAATCACTGAGTTTGGTTTTACAGAATATAGCTTAGTATACCCTATAGAACTGAAAATAAATCCACCATAGGTTCTTGGCTCCCACTCTTTTTAGGAGCAGAACATGGAGAATACACATAATTCGTAACATCACAACCCACAATTTCAATACATGGCAATTATTTTTAACTCACTGAAGGTTTCTTGTATCTGATACTTACAGTTTGCCATGTTAGAAGTTTATCAAATAATTGTACTAACAATAGGCCCAGAAATAAACAACTAGTTTGTGTTGCAAAGGTGCTATGAAAACAACCATTGTTTTTTTCATTCCTTCTTTCTTGTTTTTTTCATTCCTTCCTTCCTGCTTTCCCCCACTCCTTCCCCCCAGGAAATCAGTGGTGGATTTAGAAATTAGCAAGCAGCCAAATGTTGTTTTCCATTAAACTTCAACTATTCCTAACAAATCACATTCTGATTTTTTTTTTGTTTTCACACTGTCCCTATTTTAAAATATTGTGAAAGATATCCATACTCAAAAATGAGTTTAATACATCCAACCCAAAAAGTTCAGAAATGAATTTTGGAGTATTGTGATATTACAATACCAAGACTGCCACAAGAACAAAGAGTTTTGTTTTGTGATATTTCTGTTCTCATTGTTCTGAGATTGTCATGAAGATGGATTCTATACAGTTTCCTGCTTTATTTTTGCAGCCTTTGTTATGAATATGGTCTGATTTTGTGCCAACCTTTGTCATTAGAATGAGAATCAGAATATATTATGAAAACTAAAATGTACTAAGCATTAAAATTCTGTGATAGCTCATTCTTGTGACAAAGAGATCACTGGCAAAGAATGGCACAAAATTAATCAATTATAGTGACAGTCGCACTATTGTAATAAGAATAGAAAGTGACACTACATTTTGTGCATTTACATAACTGAGGAATGGTTTAAAATTAACTCATTCATATCTGAACAGTCACCTCTTTTCCTGGAAAACCAGAACTGTGGCAATTTGACCGAGGACCATAGCTAGTAAATATACTCTGATCTAAAACAAATCAATGAGTAATTAAATAAATAAATTCTGCTTAGTTTTGAGTTATTCCCTACCTTTTTCATAGTCTCTTTCTAATAGATATAAGTTTTTTTTGTTTGTTTGGGTTTTTTTGTTTGTTTGGTTGGTTGTTTTTTTTCTTCCCACCAAGAAAATGTCTCACCATCAGCTTTTAGTACATAGCTTTACACTCTGTAATTGCAGTGAGGAGGTAAAAATGGTCCTCTGGAAATTTAAAAATAAATAAATAAATAAATAAAAGAGAAAGAAAGGAGAAGGAGAAGGAGAAGGAGAAGGAGAAGGAGAAGGAGAAGGAGAAGGAGAAGGAGAAGGAGAAGGAGAAGGAGAAGGAGAAGGAGAAGGAGAAGGAGAAGGAGAAGGAGAAGGAGAAGGAGAAGGAGAAGGAGAATGGGAGGGAAAGGGAAAGGGAAAGGGAAAGGGAAAGGGAAAGGGAAAGGGAAAGGGAAAGGGAAAGGGAAAGGGAAAGGGAAAGGGAAAGGGAAAGGGAAAGGGAAAGGGAAAGGAAGTCTCTGAAATGCTCTTCTTTGTTGTTGTTATTTGTTTTTTCTTTTCTTATGCCTTTCTCCCCCACCCCCAAATTCTTTTATCTCTTGTTTACTCTGATTAAAATAATAAATCAAAAAGCAATTATTCTCAGTAATATCAGGGGAGGGGAAACAAACAAACAAACAAACAAACACCCAACACCAAACCCAAAACACAGACAGAGGTATTTAGAAATCTCCTCTGTCCAAGTTATTGGCTCTTTCTTCTTTTCCTGGTTATACAGTAGAATTATCAAACTCCAGCAAGAGCCCAGGCATATATATGTTAAAAGCTGAGTGCTCATGGTAGATTAACTTGGTTAGATATTCCCTGCAGGCAGATTCTTATTGACAGAAAAATCACTAAAGCACCTTCACAAGTCAATGGGAGCTCTAGAAAACCTGCTTCATCAGGGAGATAGTGAAGGGCAGCACCCAGAATGGTCCTTGCTGTGACCACCTCCTGGCAAATGCAAGGCAACCCAGACCGTGGCAAATTTTAAACAAATTCTGAGAAGCATTCAAGCTCAAGAACGGGTAGAAAAAACCTCCAGCTAAGAAGAAACTTCCATATATGCAGATTGAAAGGCTTGATGTGGAGGTTTGAAGTTTGGGTGGATTTTTTTTGTACTTTCCTCAGTATCTTGCATTTAACACTTGCCAAACACAAAATGCACAAAATGGACCAGCTGATTTGATTCATGTCAGCATGCTTTTGCCATTATTGAAAGAAGTATCATTTTTCAGATATATCTTCATCTACAGATGATTTTGGACTGGAGATTAAAATGATAGACTGTTCTTCTTGGCTCTGACTATATGTTTATAAAAAACAAAGAAAACAAAACATTCCTTAGTTCCAGTGATCATGATGCTTCCTTAGATTTGTGACTATGCAACTGTAAAATGATACAGAGATTTGCCTGGATATCTGACAAAAACCCCAACATTGTTCTGGAGATTTCTCTCCTATTGTTTGAATTCTTTCTATCACAGCACAGGTTCATAGAGCTGAAGGTGAGATCTGATACAAAACTAACCCTCTTTATAGATAAATGTGGTTGTTAGGCTATTATAGTTATTTTCTCTTCATTAGAATTGTCTTACAATGAGAAAATTATAAGATGCAGTGCTTATAATTTAAAAAAGCATTCTTAACTATTAGGAAATAGATTCCTTTCCTCCTTCCTGACAAAGTTCTCTGCAAAGATGCACACGTAAATATACAATACTGCTCACAGAAATGTTGGATCTCAGTGAAATGGGCATAGGATTATGTTTGGGTCATTTTTTTATTGCTGATAATCTTTCCTTTTCCATGTGACTTATTAAAACTCTACTAAAAATGGTCAATTATAGAGTTTACATAGTTGCTACGTAATCATCCAAACTAATCTGAGCTTTACTTATTGTACCTTAAGTATTTTTGCCGTGCTATTCTCATTTTAGTACCGCTGCTAAATCTATTTTTTAATAAAAATCCTAGTAACAGTGATTAAAAAAAAAACTTTTTCTATCAGTGAAAGAGTAGAATGAGACACAAAATGGATCAAGCAAGAATAAGCTTCCTCAGTTTGGAACCTGAAATGTTTCAACTGAATGTTATCCAGTCAAATAGTCAGAATAGCAGGAAAAAATGTATTTCAGATTACAAGCGTAAGCCAACAACACATACTATTTTTTTATTATTTTAAAATTTTGGATTGTTTTTATACTTGGGAAATAGAAGAAGGAGCTTGTTAAAACTCATGGTAAATAAGGTGGTGGGTTATATTACTAAAATCTGACTTCGGACAGTAAGAGAAATTCTTTCTAATATAAAAAACAACTAATCATTTAAAAGAATAAGCACATAAAATTTCTAAATAATAAATCTATACTTGTTACATATTTTTATTTTTTCCAAATTCATTAATTTGTTTCCTAAGTTATGTTCTGATTCCTACATCTTTATTTTTGCCTTTTTCTTAGGGAGAAAAATAAAGAAGTTGGAGAATATGACCTTGTCCTTGACAACAGAAGACAAATGAGAGATTGTGGGTGATTAGCATGTTCATCCTAGTAAGATATTGTCTTGATAATTCATAGCATGAGGAACTGGTCTTGCAAAAGCTTCTTTCTCTGTTTGTTGAGTGAAATTAAATAGAAAAGTCACTTACCCACTAACAGGTAAAAATTGTACCAGATGAATTATTTATTGCTTTGTTGTTGGTTTTTGTTTTGTTTTGGATTTTTTAAATCTTTCAGAAGATTTCCGTGTCTTCATACATGCATCTCACAGCTAATGGATTCAGTAGACAATTCCCTTCCTTCGACAAATAAAGTTTTCATAAATCCACAAAAGTATATCTTTCATAAACTTGCTTGAAACAGACATTTTGTGCTGAAACAGATAAAGATAGCTTTTTTTTTAATATAGTATTAGCTGATGTCCCAAATTACATTGTATTGTCAGATGAATAGACCTAAAGGCTGCACAAATGCCATTCTTCATTGTATCTAAAAAAGAGATAGCGTGATATATTCCATTTGCTTTCTATTTCAAATTAATGTAGTGCTAAGCGCTGTATAATTGCATAAATGTTTAACTACTTGAGTGTTAAAATAGAAAGAAAATCTATTTTTTTTCCCCTAAAATATCAGAACTTATTTATTTGTTTGAGGAAATTGAAGTGAGATTTGCTATATAACAATGTGTATGCACTGTTGTCTTGTGTGTCATCCCGAAGTAGTTCATTAGAGTCTCAAGGATCTACAGAGCTAAACACTTGAGCTTAATTTGTCCATGGGAAATAATATGCTAAATAATAGTATCATCTGATCAAGCCTTCTCAGGCAAAACATGTGCTTGGTGGCCATAACATTCCAAATTAACATCCCACAACAAAATTAAAATTCACTGTGATTACCTCAGATGATAACATGCTCATAGCATTTAGTCCACTCAAGCATAATATGGTGTCCTGATCACAAAAGTAAATTACTCGTCAAAACTTGTGTTAAGATTAGATTATTTTCACTGTTTTTTCATTTTGCACCCTTTTAACACACACTAAATAAAATGTAGAGATGCCAAAGAATAAAAATCTTCTAAACTTTTAAAGCACTTCTTGCAATTTGTTTATTGAGATTGAGGGGTCTTACTCTGACACAGTAGTTTGCAGACCTAGATGAATTCCTTGCTAATAAGATTCACAAGATCTTCAAATTTTGGACAGTGGGGGAAGGTTAATATATTTTGGACTAACATGATTCAGATTCAACAGGGATTTTTTATTGCAAAATAGCCTCTGGATCTGCTATTAATTATTCTAAGGCATCTCTATTTCCTTTTTTCTTGAAGAAAGTGATGTGTTTTCCCTACTGATATTGCTGGGAGAAATTTCTGCCACTCTTGATCTTTGGATTTCACTTTCTACAATGCTAATAAAGAATTCATAGTTACTCCACCAAAAATCCTGAAAAAATTCCCTCCCCTGGGGGAGAGGTACATTTAGGTGCCCCAACCTGCAGTGATGAAACTAGGGTCTGGGAAATACTCATTACTAATCATCAACTCAGAAGGCTCCTTAAAGGTTAACTTTGACAAAACTGTGCATGCTGTTAGACTGTTTTCTGAAATCCACCCTAGGATTGAAAGTGGAGTAGAAAAACTTCACTGCAAAAAAACAGTAACAGGCCACTATTATAATATTGGAAAAAGTATAATAATTCTTGGCAATGTGGAAGCCTTCCTTGCAGATATTTTGAAAATTGTTTCATGACTGGTGCTGTCACAAAGAATCTGAGTGGGCAATGGAAATTATCAATTCCTTCATATATATTTGAAAGTAAAATATTGCTGAGACTGCTTAGAAATGTATTTTGCAGAAACTATGATTTAGGAACAGAGGGAAGAGAAAAAGAATACAGAGAAGATTAACTACTGATCACTGAATAGTCTGGGGATATTTTAACTTTGCCACAGTATGAAGATAAGTGTAAAAACTCAAATGCTTAAACAATCATATTGGTGGCTGGCAGGAAGGGTACTCAGAACTGAACAAGATGTAAAATTTAAGAATCTTATTTGATTTGCACAGGGCTAGTGCTCTCCATGTTGAAACACTGTATTTTGGTAGATGAACACAGAATAACTTTTTTAACAGATTACTAAATTATTCAGTATGAGTTTATTTCTTTCTTTTAAATTACAGAGGTATGAAGAAAGGACAAGAAAGAGGGTGAAATTAAGTATCCCTTTTCTAAAAATAACAGAAATAGTCCGAGATCATTAAATAAACAGTCATTTTTTCTTACCCATATACTTCTCTTCACCATACTGAGATTGTTTGCTTTGTTTTGTTTTAAACAGGACTCATTGACAGTGTGATAACAAGAAAAAGTGTGGTCCAGTTCATGACCCTGTGCTTTACCAATTTCTTATACAGTCTAAGGACAAACAATGACATGAAATCCAGGCTGAAAAGGCTTCACACATGAGAATTTTGCTTGTCCAAGTGACATTACCTTAGAAAAGTTTTCCTTGATCACCAATGTGTTGAGTAGACAAAACAGAAGAAAGGGAAAGATCACATTCTGGGAACCTTTCTGCTCTATTACTCCTGTCACGGCATACCTGCCATCTACTATCTTCCCCATTTTCCCAGATGCACCTTCTCCCAAAACACATGGTGGTAGAAAACAAGTATTGTGCAGTTTACTCATATGCTTGTGTGTAAGTATAGAGAAGGGAAGAATACACTTCCAAACACTGGTTTCTTTTAGATTTTGCTAACTTTGGAAAGCAAAATGTCAAAAGCATGCCTAGGAGTACAAGGAGACCTGAGCTTTTAAAGTTGAGTTTTCAAGAGACTAAGCCCTGAAGACCCCAAAGCCAGGCAAGAGAAAACAATATTGTTCACTGCAGTTTAATTCTCTTGTGAACCCTCTCAAGAAAACTGCTTTCTTTTTCCTTCCTTCCTTCTTTTTTGTTTTTTTTTCTTTTGTTTTTTTTTGTGTTTGTTTGTTTGTTTTTCCAATACATTTCTTTTTCATAATGACACCTATAATCTTCCTTTCTTATAAATGTAGTATAGTTTCTCAGTGGGAAAGTGAGCTTCTAAATAAGGTGTTATAAATTTCAGACAGAAAAAATATCACCAAAGAAACAGGAGAGAAATGAGGAAAGATCTAACATGTTATAAACAATATAGGAGAAGGCAGCAAGAGATATGGATGAAATGAGAGGAAAAAAAAATGAAGAAAATTGAAACAAAAAATGACTGAGGCATACCTGTGTTCCTATATAAATCTGTTGCTGTCTAAATAGGTCAAGTTGCACAAGGGGCTGGGACTTACCCTTTTAACAAGAGCAGGGTGGAAAGAGAGGCAAAGGAAAGGATATAACTGACGAAAAACTGTGAAAGCAAACAGACCTGCAGTAGTAAGAGTGACAGTTTTAGGCACTAAAGAGGGAAGCCTGTTGTGCTGTTAAGCATTGGCAAACAGCTAAACATTCACCCAGCTCCTCACTCCCAAATCACAGCAGAACAGAAAAAGAAAATAAGATGAAAAAAGCTCACGAATCAAGGTAAAGGTAGGGAGATCACTTACTAATTACTGCTGCAGAAAAAACATAATTGTTTTAGTGAGAATGAACTTATTGACCATTAAAACATATCCAGGTAGTGAGACCAACGACAAGCATTAAACCAAGACGTTTCTCCCCGAAACAGAGCAGGCCCCAGCCTTTCTTTCACAGAGCTCACCCCTGCAGAACCCACTGACAGCACCTGGGCACATGCACAGGGCAAATAGCCACTCACTAGGTGGAAGTTGCAAGCAGCCTTGCAGAAAGACAAGCAGCTTAAGGGCTGCAGGAGGCAGATCCCTTTCACCTGTGAGCTGACGAGGTGCAGAGCTCTAGGCCAGCTATGGTCTATGGACCCATATCTTCAGGACCTGTTTATTTAGGGAGACTAGGCAGGAAAGCTGCAACCTGCTTCCATTTTTAATTTGTAGGGTTCAAGAGGGAACTACCCTTGTGAAGTGACAAAATCCAGTGCCAATCTAGCTGTGTTATTGTCTGCTTTTAAACATTTATTTCAGACACCTAAAGCACCGAGCAGCTTATGCACTGCTTTATTGCTGGTGGATTTTGGTCCTTGTCTTTTTTCAATTCAGTCTATTTCTGACCATTTCTATACCTAAGTAACCAAAAGGACAGGTTTTGGTTGTTCATTTGTCTGGTTTGGTTTCTTTGTTTTTATTTTGTTTTAATCTGATTTTAGCAGGTTGTGGGTTTGGTTGGTTGTTTTTTTTTTTTTTTTGTTTCATTCCTGTTTGCTGGTTGGTTTACTGATACCTAAATGGTGGTGCCTAACACTCAGCAGATGCAAAAAATAATTACCTATTAAGAAAACACCAGTACTCTCCATATAAAACATATGATTAACCATTTCTAACTGTTTTTGATTAATACTTGTCAGAAATACGAGCATTTATTGCTGATATATTTCAGAGTTTAAGACAGCATTTTTACAGCTTGGGAAAACGTAGTTTTTGCAGTTTCTTCTCTGGTAGCATATATTTTTTATTTACTTGGTTGCTTTTTTTTTTTTTTTTTTAGAGGGAATGGCAAAGTTACTATGTTTGCAAATAGCTACAGTTTTATATTATCAATTAGAAATAAGACATGAAAGAAAAGATATTCTTAAGAAGATACACATTAACTTTAGCAATTCTGTGGAACAGAAAAGACATTCTGTAGGCCCTTAATAAATGCACAGAAAAATGCTTAAATAATTTCATCATGAATGCAGGTTCATTTTATTTTCTTTTTGTAGTTATGTGATTTGTATAAAATAGTACTGTGAAAAAAACTGTTAATCCAAAGGATTAAAAGCCAAAAAGCACAACTGCAAATCTGGTACTGGAACTAGATTTTAGGCATGGTAATTTGACTTAAAATAGCAAAACCAGTGATTATCAGCAGTGTGTTGTAGATAATAGAACACAATGCATTCAGTTCTGAACATTATTAACTTGTCCTTTTCTTTTTCACTCTTCATGTATTTTAATTCTTTAGAATAGAAAAGTCCTCTGGTTCCAAATCCAAACAAACAAAAAAAATTGTTTGTGTTGAAATTCCCTGCCTTTATAGTAAATATTTTCAGAAGAAAAATTAACTCTGCGAAGACTCCATATGAACACATAATTTGTATCAAAATTACACATTTGGTATTGATCCAAAATTCTCATTATCCACTGCATGTTCAGAATTGAGTAGGAATGGCTGACTGCTTTCTATATGTGTACTTTTACAGCAGAAATGAGATCAAACCTATTGAAAACATCTGAGAAGAACAGGCACTGAGATCTCCATCTGCATCTTGGTGACAGATTTCATATCTTTCAAGAATATTTGGGAGAAAGCTTTTTGGGATGATGCATACTTGAAGCCAGTGAAGAATCCACTGACTATTCCCACATCTGTTTTGTCTAAGCTTTGGTGTTTAACAAAGAAAGATGCTGAGGGGATATAGGAGGAGGGGAGCAGAGGGAAGATGTCTGTGAATTTAGAAGTTTGGGTTGTTTAGAAATGGTTTATTTTTGGAATTGTTTTCATGTGTGGATGTACCTATATAAGTATATGCACATGCATACTATTGCTTTCCTAATGTTTTAAAGAAATGTTATTTCTCTAAGAAAAGACTGAAATTCATTTAAGGCAAGTGTATAAACCCTGTAACATATTCATAACTACACATCTTATTCTGCTTCTGATTAATATTTTGTAGACTACATATTTAACATACTTTTACATATTTCCTCTATAGCTCACCAGAATCTTTCTTTGCTTGAAGTCAGGTATTAGCAAAAGGGATTTCACTCCTAGGAATTTCTGTCTTTCAGTAACCTAAGTTGGTTTAGGTCTTTACATTTCAAGAAAAAATAAAAATCTCCTCAACACTGAAAGTGTTACTGTGTTACTTTTCTTACACCAGTCTAGAAGTTACAGTTCCCTTTTTCTACGTTAGTTAAAAATAGTTGCCACACTGCCACCTTATGGCTAATACGGATTTTAAAAGTAAAAATGTCTCCCATTGAGCTTGTATTTTGACGCTTAAGCATTTCATGTGGTTTCCATGGTGTGAGTAAAGAATCTAACCCCCTTTCAGAAACAGCTTAACCTTCAGTTTAAACTGAAACATTGTTACCTGACTATCTGTGTCTCAAAGCGTAAGAACACAGCGCAAGACAATGCACACAGGAGGCTTAACATTGGGTGGGCAACATCTAATCACATTTTTTAAATGTTGTCCTGGTTTCATATGAGATAGAGTTAATTTTATTCCTAGTAGCTGCTATAGTGCTGTGTTTTGGATTTAGTATGAGAAGAATGTTTTAGTTGCTGTGCAGAGCTTACACTAAGTCAAGGATTTTTCACCTTCTCATACTGGCCTGCCAGTGGGGATGTTGTGACGACACAAGAAGCTGGGAGGTGACACAGCTGGGACAGCTGACCCTGACTGACCAAAGGGATATTTCATACCACATGATGTCATGCTCAGCATATAAATTAGGGGGAAGATTAACTAGGGGGCCCACTCCTCGGGGAGTGACTGGGCATTGATCAGGGGGTGGTGAGCAATTGCATTGTCCATCACTTGCTTGCCTATTCTTTTATCATTATTATTATTATTATTATTATTATCATTATTTAGTTATTTTTCTCCTTTGTCTTCTGTCCTATTAAGCTGTCTTTGTCTGAACACGCAGGTTTTACCTTTTCTCCAATTCTCTTCCCAAACCCATTGCAGGGGATTGAGTGAACGGCTGCACGTGGTGTTTAGCTGCCTGTCAGGTTAAACCACAACAGATGTGAAGCTGCATGAAAGTCTTTGATCAACATCTGCTTTTCTTATGTGGTTCAAGTCTATATACTACACATTATGCAAGTGATGAAAAAAACTAAATAGAACCTAAATCCATTGAATATGTCATTTTATTTATTTATTTATTTATTTTTCCCTTTCTGGTGCACCTATGTAGCAGTGAGAAATGAAACTGTGGCATGCACCTACCAACTGCATGGGCAAAATAGAAAATTGTTTTGATTATATGGAATGCGAAGATAAATGTGATTCAATGTACTCTGAAGTAGAATCTGTGGTTCAAAAGACATTCATACTTCTCAAATGTGTGCAAAACATCACAAAGCAAAATTATGCATGACTCTCCATATTTAAACAATTGACAATGACACGATGTCTGACAAAGTCAAAACTGAAAGTAAACAACTTACTTTTATCAATGTATTAAGAAATATATCAGATCATAGAATCATAGAATGCTAGGGATTGGAAGGGACCTCGAAAGATCATCTAGTCCAATCCCCCTGCCAGAGCAGGAACACCTAGATGAGGTTACACAGGAACATGTCCAGGCGGGTTTTGAATGTCTCCAGAGTAGATGACTTCACAATCCCCCTGGGCAGCCTGTTCCAGTGCTCTGTTACCCTCACTAAGAAGTTTATTCTCAAGTTTAAGCGGAACCTCCTACCACTCCTAAGTAAATTATTACCAAATTCACCCCAGTTATCCAATCTTTTTCTTTTTTAAATCTTCCAAACAAAATTCTTGCAAATAACTTTTCAGGAATAAAAAGATCCCTTCTGAAATAACATGAACTGACAAATGGCAGAAGCAGGCATTAACAAGGTGAGTATTGAAAATATGTATTTTGCAGCAAATAAAATGTTTGATAAAAAAGCACCTAAGCATTGTCTATTTATTTAACTTATTTAGTAGTTGGCATTATTATATGGAAAAAACCTGTTCTTGACAGCCTCTGAAAATAAAATCCAAGGACATGTAAAAGGCTTTCAAGTGCTACAGTAATATAATTATTTCCACTCCCCCCAACAGGGAAAAAAAAAAAAGAAAAAAGAAAAAAAGAAGAAAGACAAAGTAATCCTTATTTTCAAGAAGTATCAAACCATGCTTGACCATTAAATCAGTATAAATGAACTGAATTACTTCACCCTACTGTTTATGTGACTGAAAACCTTTATATCAGGCATTGTATGTGATTTTTCTCCGTCAGTCAATATTCTCCACCATTTGCGTAACCTGTGTTCTCTTGGAAGCATCTGTGCCAGCGAGTGCATCTGCTGAAATAGTGTAGGAGAAAATTCCAAAGGATTTTTCAACAGACTTGAGACAATGTGTGTGTTTTGTTTGTTTGTTTGTTTTCGTTTTGTGCCTCTGTGTGGCTTGGTTTGGTTTGTATTTGCTTTTGGTGAGTCATCTTTTTTTTTTTTTTTTCCCTTTTTCCTTTAGCATTCATCCAGATGTAGCCAGAAGTATATGAGCATGGAGAAAAATATCAATAGCAAAAAGTCTTTTTCCCTGATGGTTACTAAAACAAAACAAAACAGAAAATCAGCTGCTGAGTACAATATGAAGATAAAATATAGGATTCTTTATGAAGAAAGTCAGTTTGAAATACTACTGAGAAAGAAAACAAAGACAAAATATCCTGCAAGCAAACCAGTACTAGACAAAACAGTATGAACATAGCTCTATGAGAGAAAATTTCCCTGGCAACAGGATGACTCTTATACCCCCATGATCAGATTGATGCAATAGATGGAGCCTAGCTGAGAAGACTTATTTTAAACTGGTTGTATAGAGATAGAAAATTCACTCACATGCATTACGTCTCAAATGATTAAATAAAATGTTTTGTTTTGTTTTGTTTTGCTTTGTTTTGTTTTGTTTTGTTTTTCTAAAAGGGAATTTATTAATATATTTCATAGCATAGGATTGTCTAAACTGTGCCTAAAGCATAATCCTTCAGTAGCTTTGAATAATCTATTGTTTTTATATTCCAAAGATAAATATTATTATTGGTTTGTTCATATAATATTAGAAACAATGTGTAGCACAACCATTTATTTCTAAGGAAAAGGCAACAAAATTAATCGAACTGTCTCTTTTTGTGCTGAGTTTCACTGAAGTGATAACTGGAGTATTTATTTTGATTTTCACATTTTTATGAGACACCAGATTACATTTGTATAACCAGAATAAAACTCAGTTAATGAACCAAATCTCTGAAGAAGCAGTGGTGGAAAACATTCCATGATAAAACCAAAAATGCTATATTTGTGCTCCAAGCAAACTCAGCTTCTTTTTGACAGACTATGCAAACTTACATCCAAGTACTATAATTACTATATGCAGTCATTGTCTGAGACCAAAATACATCTTTCTGTGTGTTTATACAGCATAGTTTGTCAATTTGTATAAAACCTGCTTATTTCAACAGCTCAAACTATTGTGTACTTTATGCAAAAGTGTATTAACTATTTCATTTGGACTTTGTATTCAGTATGCAGACCTCTGTAATCTTCTGTCTGTTCCATTCAGTTTTTGGAGTAAGGTGAAAATGATTAATTTATGTGATAATCTCATTAAATTTACTCTGATGTTCTCACATCATATTAGCTTCTCACCAAAAATTAGTTTGTTTCTCAAACTGCAATATGGCTAACTACTACCATCCATCATACTTTGCAAATGGAGAACAAATACATAGAGATTTCAATGCAAGAATGTTTACTGCTTTGGGAAATTCAACATAAAGGATGGACACTGTGATTTTTAAGTGTATGTAGAAATGCATACGTAGTTTCCCTAGCAGCTAAACACCTCGAGGTCTTTAATATATCAATACAGATATTAAGACACAACAAAAAATCAAAAGGGGCAGGACTTTCTATTTGCCCTCTGAAGATCCAACAGTTCTTCAAAACACACACCCAGAGTTTCAGGTCAGGTACCTAGAAAACAAACAAAATGTACTACACATCCTTCTGGATACCATCTAGTCCAACCCACCTGCCAAGGCAGGTTCACCTAAAGCAGATAACACAGAAATGTGTCCAGGCAGGCTTTGAGTGTCTCCAGAAAAGGAGACTCCACAGCCTCTCTGGGCAGCCTGTTCCAGTGTTTTGTCACCCTCAAAGTAAAGAAGTATCTCCTCACATTCAGGTGGAACCTCCTGTGTTTCAGCCTGCACCCATTGTCTCTCATCCTGTTATTGGGCACCACTGAAAAGAGTCTAGTCCCATTCTCTTGACACAATCCTTGAGATATTTATAAGCATAAATAAGATCCCCTCTCAGCCTTCTCTCAGCTTTTTCTCCTCCAGACTGAGCAGATCAAGCTCTCTCAGTCTTTCCTCATGAGAAAGATAAGCCAGACAAAGTATAATTTCACTGTTATGGTATATAAACTTTATACACAAATTATGTGGTCAGATTTCCCTTTTCAAATAAAGATGTCAAGAATAAAGGAACATGTGAGTAACAAGGATGTTCAAACCAACAGTGACATGGACATGGACAGAACCTATAGAAAAAATCTAGTTTCCCTATAGTGTATTGGACCATGTGAAAAAAAGTTTGTTTCTCACTAAAGTGTTCTGTAACTTTTTTTTTGACCTAATAAATATAAAATTTCAAGGTGGAAATCTATCGTGAGGAAAGTTATCAAATTGTTCAATGCCTCTACTGTCTGTCAAGTATGAGTACGTTACATTTTCCCAGTACTTAAAGGGACAATTTTCCCAACAGCGAAACTCTCAAGCTCAGCGTGACCTCAGAAGAAAATTAAACCAAAGCAAATACACATATATATATATATATATATATATATATATATAACAAAACAAAACAACCCCCAAAACCCAAAGCTAAACAAACATAAACCCCCACAAACACCAAAAAAACACCCAACATAAGCAGGAAAAGAAATACCAAATGTAACTTTTGCCTGTCTGCAAGAATCCTGCCCCTTTCAGTTTGGTTGCATTCACCACTATTGTAAGTTTCACTAACTCCACTGACTTCATCAAACCAACTAATCCACCACGTATTAGATTCTTTTAGGTTCCTTCTATTTTACAAGATCTTGAAAAGGATCTAACAAATGTCTCTAGTGTACCACACTAATAACCAAATACAAAAAATTGTTTACTTCATCTCATATCAGTTTTAATGGGTTTGGGCTAAAGCACTCCTGCCCTGAAAAAAGGTTTGGTAGTATAATTTCTCTAACTACTTTCTAGACAAACAGATGAAGTGTCCCATACACAAATATCGTCGATAAATTTGAAGACCTAATCAGTGAGTGAGTTAGATTTGGGAGTTATAGAGATACTTCAAAAATACAGCTGCATTTTGGAAAAATTCATGGCAATTTTATGGATGGATGTATTTGTGTAAGCCTAATATCAGCAGTACAAGCAAAAATAGAAGTGAAAAGGAAGTGTCATTATATACAGAGATTCCTTTCTTGAATCCTCAGGCTTCTGGTACATTCTGTTACTCTTCCATTGCTAAAATTGCTACATCTGTTATTCAGCATAATCTGAATATGTTACTACACTAAATCTTTGCTAACTTCTGCTTGTAGCCAATGAGATTATTTCAGTTTATTAAGGGGTAGGCTTTTAATGGATCAACTGCACTTCAAAATGAACCAGGAGTCAGTAAAGACTACTAAAGCACAGATGTTGTGTTTTGTCTGAGAAAGGCCAGTATGTGGGTGGGCAGATTCTTGAACAAATACTCTAGCTATACAGAAAGCATTAATCTAATTTTGAAAATGATAAAAGTAATAGATAGTAGAAAAAAACTACATTAAAAAGGAAAAATCTAAACAACATTGAAAATCATGGCTATCTTAGTAACAAGACTTCTTAACTGCTTTTTGTGTCTGTATGTACTTTTAAATGTTTGCAATAATCTAATTACATTATTCTTGCTTTATGCTTCTAGTATGAAATGAAAGTTGTATAAGGGAGATCATTCTTGAAAAAAAATAACCAAAATCCAGTGTATAATAATTTTGATGCCACAACTAAGTAACTGAGAGTTATACAACTGGCCTCATAAATAATTATTTCCGCTTTATAGAAACATATTTGAACTTATTGTAGAAGAGAGAAAATAGAACAGGGTGCCACAAGAAAATAATTAGAAGCAGAAAAGGCAAAAGGAAGTTTCATTGCCTTGCAACTGGAGCAATCAAAAGCATAAAATGGCTCTTCAACTGAAGGTTATTAATTTGTATCTATCGTACTTGAAGATTTAATATGGAAGCTGTAAATAGGCAAATTACCAGCTGTCAGAAAAATTTTCACTACTAACTTAAATGAACATCCTTTAGGCAAACTAACATTTTGGTTTTTATTTTTTTTTTTAGCCTGCAGGCTAGTTATACAATAGAAAAATGCAAAAATAAACAATTTATTTCAAAGTTCATTTTCCACGTTTGTACTGATACGAAAATAAACTTTTATAGCCAAAACACTGTGTTTATAAGAATGAACAACATGATGAATGACCTCCCTGCATGATACACAATTAAAGAGATTCCTGTTATTCTGCCTGTCCCGTTTCTTTCTTTAAAGGTGACTTTTACATTGTAAAATTTGGTTAGAACCCATGTGCCTTGCAAAGGTCAAACTGTAAAGCTTTTTATCATGAATCTGAGGCAGATAAAAGCCACTTGGCGATTTATGTTAGTATACGGTACAAGATGTCAACTATGAGAAGTAACCTTAGTTCCTCAAGCAAAACTGTCTCAGAGATGCCCTTACTGGCTGAAACCACAGTTTGTCCTCTATAACTCATCAAAGTTTCTGCTACATCTTCTGATTTGCCTAACACTGCCTAGAAAAGAAACGCACTATTAATGCACTACACATGCTCTTTTGAGTATGTCTACAGACTGGAAAGGAGAATAGAAATCAGACACTGCTGTTAGCATCTATTAAGCTCCTATGTTTGTTTAGGGAAATGCTGCACTGCACCGAGACCTAAGGCAGGTCATAAAAAGCAGTTTGTGAATTATGAATTACTTCTATAATGTCATATTTTGTCTACAGTTCAGGTAACCTCCAGGAGAAAAACAAACAAACAAACAAACAAACAAACAAACAACTTGTGTTTTCATCAAGTACAAGCTTATAAAAAGGATCTTTACACAATAACGTAAAAGTCACATGATTCACATGTTATTTTTTCCTTACTTGCCTCATTGCATTACCTGTTAGGGAAAAATAAAAATAAGAGAAAAAAAATATATAAAAGAACAAACTTTTTAGGACAGAAATGGCTTAAGCTTATCATGTTGCTGATCTACAATTCTAATGAACCAGTCACTGCCATACTTTAAAAGATAAATGGAGAATATACATAAGAAAGAGTTAAGGTAGTCCAAACAAACAAGTTTATTTTAATTCTACAGCAGATCTTTAACTTTACATTCATAATGTAAGCTTTGTGGGGTTTTTTTAATATGTCAGCTTTATAGTCCTGATATGCATTACAGTGGATATTCTCATTTTCTAGAAAACAAAACAACAAAATAAAACAACCAAACAAACAAACACAGAACACTTCATCTATCTCTGTGGTTCTTTGTACAGACATTAATACTGCAGTACTGGCCAAGATGTTAGCAATATAATGGTTACCCTGCTAATGAGAATTTATCAGATGTCTCAAGACTGCAAACTCATCCTGGACACGCTAGACATCTCCAGAATTCACAGCCATTGCTCAGCTTCCTGGCAACGAGTAAAATATTGAACCTTCTTTACCAAAAGCCCAGCTACTTATGAGTGTGGGAAGGGCATTTGGCTGAGAGGCAGATAAGCTAAAAATTATAGGTCTCAGAGTGAAAAATTGCTTTTGAGATCACAGTTCAAGTGGAAAGCAAGTTAGAAGGGGTGTAGAAAGACAGACAATAATTGACAAAGGTTGAAGCAATTTCCGCTTTCATGGCTTTCTTCAACCAAATGTCATGAGCCATAACTTCACCAGATACGCATTTTCTGGGAGGATGTGCTGATACTGGTCACTGGGCTTCCACTGTATATTTTTGCTGCTTTGAAGAACTAGTAGTGCAAAGGAATAACGACCCATTTGTACTCTGAATCTATACATCAATCCTTCTTTGAAGTCAGCTATCATCAAATAAATAGTTTACAGTTGTACATAGAGTACTGTAACTACAATCTCTCACAAATAAATTTGCACTATATTTAAAAGATCGGTGCATGAAAAAAAACTCTTGTTCCTCTGCTACAGGATGATTGTAGTACAGTGTCGTATTTTGACAAATATATTTATTTCACTATTTAGTGCACCAAACATAATCTACAATGTTTATCTGTCCTTTATAGTAAATTTCACACCAGTTCTTCTTTGAAGAACATTTGGAAATGTTCTATCCCTCTGAAGAGCCTTTTAAAAGTAAATAAACTGCTGAAGTTTATAAAAAAAAAATGCATCTATTCAAATTTTTTACTGAGGCAAAGGGTATCAGAGCTACTAAAACGGCATTATGGAGAAGAGTTTCAGGCAAACAAATTTCTACAAAATATCTCTCAATAAAACAAACAGTAGCATTTTGTTTATGGTGATTTTACCTCTTTATTGTGTTTATTTACAGTACAAAAATAATAAATCTTACTGATGCCTGCATATAAAATTGTGGCAAACAAACCAGGCAACCAAATAGGCTAAGTCAGGGCTTATCCAGAGGTTATTAAGCATTTATAATAAACTATGTGAAAGACGTACAAAGCAACAAGTTTATCTGGGACTGCTGTGAAATGCAGCTCTCTTCAGTGAGTTTAATGCAGAATATTGTGAAGTTCTCAAAGGGTAAACTCAAAGCTTGTTTGTTAAACGTGTCTTAATAACACATAGTTTTACATTTTGGGGAGAAAGAACATGGAATAATGCTTTGCATTAACTGTAACTATGTCTCACAGTTAATACCCTACTAAATTACAGAGATTTAACCCTTACTCCATTAGTTATATGAAATTCATAAAGACTAAAGGGCTTTTAGAGTAGCAATTACTGCATAGGCACTCTGAAAACAGAAAATCTCTGAATTTATTTCTTGTATTTTTCCCCTGTCAATTATTTTACTGCATGTTTTGTTTTGCTGTCTCACTTATGGAACACATGCAGTAACCAGGTTTTAATATTTATGGTAATTTTTTTTTTTTTTAATAAATTCAGTAGTAGAATAGGGTTAAAATGTAATACTTCAAAATCACACTACATTGACATAAATAATTATTTACATGACAGTAACATAATCAAACTATCTCAACCAGCTGGCACACATAGATTTTTTTTTTTACTTCTCCGTCTGGAAGAAGAACGTTTAAATGCAAAGGAAAGAGAGGAAAGCAGGAGCGCTCTTTTTACAAATCATTCAGAAAAATGTTATCAGGAAGACATTAGAGAATACTGATCTTCCTTGTTCAAAGAGTCTTTGAATGTCCTAATTCCTATCAGCAAAGCAAAACTAGTAAGGAAGGGAGAAAAGTAGCAAATTTTTATAATATGAGAAAGATAATTTCCAATATATATAAGGAAACAGACTTTTCGAAGAATGATGCAGAAACCTCTCACAAAGCCTACTTTTGTGTCTGAAGATCTATTTAGTATCTTGTAGAGATGCATTGTAGGCATTTATGGAGCTGGATTTTTATCAACATGTTTTAATAATGATTTACAAGCATTGGCAGGATGGGGCCAGGGAGAATATTCACAAGGGTTACTTTGAGAGTGATATAATGCAGAATTAAAACACAGGGAAAAGATTTAAAAAAGAAAAATTGGTGAATGTTATCAGGAACAGAGTGCTGGTCAAATGTGACACTGCAATAGTAAACCCAGCATTATGTGCCTGTCCTGGTTTTGTTAAAAACAAGACCAGATCTCTTTCAGTGAATTTTCCTTTCACCTAAATTCTTCTAAGTACCTTTTAAGTAACTGCATGTTTTTCGGACACCGCTCTCCAGACTGATAAAAGTGACTAATATAATGCTGAAGAAGCTCATATTTAGATTTATTGCTATGACAACCAAGAATTCTGATAAAATTTTGTACATTATGTCACGAGAGGAGTGCGTTTGCAAGAAGGGGTAAACAAAACAGGTGACTAAAACTGACCAACTGACTATTCCATCCCATACATGTCATACACCCTATAAAAGTGGGAGATCACAAGGGTCTCATTCTCTTACCATGGTCGGCATCTGAAGAGGACCCTGCCTGTTGTCCCTGCAAATCCCAAGCCTACTTCCAAAACCTGCATTCCTTAATCCAGTTTCTGGTTTTCTGTGAAGTCCCACCCAGGACTTCCAGGTGCCTGCTGTGCAGCTGCTAGAGTCACATCAACTCCACATTGAGCAAAGCTGCTCTACCCCAGGACATTCTAGATTGGTTTTGTATATTTTGTATATTTTCCCTGTTTATTAGTAGCATTAGTAAAGCCTTTAAAACTTTTCCAATTTCCAAGACTCATTCTAAATTGAAGACTCTCTTCCTCATCTTGGTATCACCTTTTATGGTGGGAGGGGTTAACAGAGAGCATCTGCCATGGTTTATTGTCGCATTGCAATTAAACCTTGACAGTGCCTAAGAAATCTGGCCTTCACTGAAGTCTGAGTCAACAAAAACACCACGAGTCAGTGATGAGGATCTTATCAGTGATTACAAATCAGATCCGACGAGTTCTTCAATTCTAATTTCAGGTGGTAAAAACTGCAAAAGCAAATGTCAAGGCAAGATAAAAGACAACCATTGGTTGTATTGATCAGTAGATTTATACATTGGTTGTGTTAACTAGCAGATTTCTGTGCATAAAAACCAGATTACTACATGTGTTTCACTGTTACAGCAATAGCATTTCTTCAGAAATGCCACAGTGTAATATAGTAATAACTATTTTATGAGGACAATTTTGTTTTCTTCCTTGGGTAATAATTTTTGGGTCAAGGTTTGCAATGCTGATGTAAATTAATCATTCCACATTGAGTATCTAAGAAATGGAATAGAAACTTCTGTTTGTAGAATACCTTTGTCCCTGGCAGAGAAGGCAACTTAGTCCACTAGTGAGATAAGGAAGCCTCTAGCATTTTCAGCCAATGTCTAAAATGAGGTAAAGAGGTTTCTAGCATTTTCACACAGTATCACAGTATCACAGTATGTTTGGGATTGGAAGGGACCTCAAAAGACCATCTAGTACAATCCCCCTGCTGGAGCAGGAACGCCTAGGTGAGGTCGCACAGGAACGTGTCCAGGAGGGTTTTGAATGTCTCCAGAGAAGGAGACTCCACAACCTCCCCGGGCAGCCTGTTCCAGTGCTCTGTCACGCTTACTGAGAAGAAGTTTTTTCTCAAATTTAAGCGGAACCTCTTGTGTTCCAGCTTGAACCCATTACCCCTTGTCCTATCATTGTTTGCCACCGAGAAGAGCCTGGCTCCATCCTCATGACACTCACTCTTTATATATTTATAAACATTAACAAGGTCACCCCTCAGTCTCCTCTTCTCCAAACTAAAGTGACCCAGCTCCCTCAGCCTTTCTTCATAAGGGAGGTGCTCCATTCCCTTAATCATCTTCGTTGCCCTATGCTGGACCCTCTCCAGCAGTTCCCTGTCCTTCTTGAACTGAGGGGCCCAGAACTGGACACAATATTCCAGATGTGGTCTCACTAGGGCAGAGTAGAGGGGAAGGAGAACCTCTCTCGATCTACTAACCACTCCCCTTGTAATACACCCAAGGATGCCATTGGCCTCCTGGCCACAAGGGCACAGTGCTGGCTCATGGTCATCCTGCTGTCCACCAGGACCCCCAGGTCCCTTTCCCCTACACTGCTCTCTAATATGTAATTTCCCAAACTATACTGGAACCTGGGGTTGTTCCTGCCCAGATGCAGGACTCTACACTTTCCCTTGTTAAATTTCATTAGGTTATTCCCTGACCAACTCTCCAGCTTGTCCAGGTCCCGCTGGATGGCAGCACAGCCTTCTGGCATGTCAGCCACCCATCCCAGCTTAGTGTCATCAGCAAACTTGCTGATAGTACACTCTATTCCCTCGTCTAAATCGTTAATGAATATATTGAATAATATTGGCCCCAGTACTGACCCCTGAGGCACTCCACTAGATACTGGCCTCCAACTAGACTCCGCACCATTGACTACCACTCTCTGGCTTCTCTCCTTAAGCCAGTTTGCAACCCACCTCACTACTCTATTGTCCAGACCACACCTCCTCAACTTAGCTGTGAGGATGCTGTGAGAGACTGTGTCAAAGGCTTTACTGAAGCCAAGGTAGACCACATCTACCCTCTGCCATCATCCATCCACCTTGTGACATTCTCATAAAATCTATGAGGTTGGTCAAGCATGACTTACCCTTGGTAAAGCCATGCTGACTGCCCCTAATAACCCTCTTATCCTTATATGCCTTGAGATGACACCAAGGATAAGCTGTTCCATTACTTTCCCAGGGACAGAGGTGAGGCTGACTGGTCTATAATTACCCGGGTCCTCCCTCTTGCCCTTTTTGAAGACTGGAGTGACATTTTCTTTCCTCCAATCCTCGGGCACCTCCCCCGTTTCCCAAGACTTGGCAAAGATGATGGAGAGCGGTCCAGCAATGACTTCAGCCAGCTCCCTCAGCACCCGCGGATGCATCCCATCTGGACCCATGGATTTATGGATGTCCAGACTATTTAATTGCTCCCTAAACCAGTCCTCATCGACTAAAGCAAATTCCTCCATTGACCTGGCTTCATCCGGGATCTCAGGGGTACAGGGCTCCCCAGGACAGCCTCCGGCAGAGTAGACAGAGACAAAGAAGGCATTCAGTAATTCTGCCTTCTCTGTATCTTCTGCCACCAGGGCACCCACCCCATTCATCAGTGGGCCTACATTGCCTCTGGTATTAGTTTCATCTGCTATGTATTTGAAAAAGTTCTTTTTGCTGTCCTTGACCCCTCTCGCCAGCTGTAATTCTAAGGAGGCCTTGGCTATCCTAGCTGCCTTCCTACATCCTCTAACAGCAGCCTTATATTCTTCCCAAGTGACCAGCCCCTGCTTCCATGACCTGTAAACTCTCCTCTTCTGCTTGAGCATACCCAACAAATCCCTATTCAACCACGCAGGCCTCCTGGCTCCCTTCCTTGACTTCCTACATGTGGGGATGCTCTGATCCTGAGCGTGGAAGAAGCAATCTCTGAATGCAATCCAGCTATCTTGGGCCCCTTTTCCTTCAAGCAGTCTTGCCCATGGGATTTCCCCCAGCAATTGCTTGAAAAGGCCCAAGTTAGCCCTGCTAAAGTCCAGGGTTGCAATTCTACTTGCTATTCTGTTCCTGCCACACAAGATGCTGAACTCCACCATCTCATGGTCACTGCAACCCAGGCAGCCCTCAACCTTTACTGCTTCAACCAGACCCTCCTTGTTAGTGAGGATGAGATCCAGCAGTGCACCTCTCCTAGTCGGCTCCTCCACCATCTGCATTTTCATCCAATTCCTAAAAAGTTCAGAAGTTTTGGTCTGCAATGTTATAACTATTCTATTCTATTCTATTCTATTCTATTCTATTCTATTCTATTCTATTCTATTCTATTCTATTCTATTCTGTTCTGTTCTGTTCTGTTCTGTTCTGTTCTGTTCTGTTCTGTTCTGTTCTGTCATTGTCCTTATCCTTATCCTTATCCTTATCCTTATCCTTATCCTTATCCTTATCCTTATCCTTATCCTTATCCTTATCCTTATCCTTATTTTATTCCATTTATTATGTTGTATTCCATTGTATAGTATTACAGTACATTATGGGATACTGCAGTATATTATGGTACATTATGGTATATTACATTACAGTATATTATATGATGTGTTACAATAATAAGAGTTTGTAAACAAATCCCAAACAAACAACTACGTTATAGTACAGTAAAGCACAAATACACCAGATATACAAGACAGACATAGTAGAGATAGGACAATACTGACCAAGACTAATGTTCACCATAGGACAGAATAGAATTCAACTGAAAGTGAAAACTAGAAAATAAGCCTGGAGTATCCAACCAGATAGATTGTAAATGCTTAGGTATTCTGATTACATTTAAGCTACATTTATACACAACTGGGGACAATGGTTATCACCATTGCACATCTTGAACAGCTGAATGAGCTGTTGCCATGAAATACAGATCAGCATAACCTTAAGTTGCAATAAAACTTTCTTAAGCATCAACAAGCTCAGAAGAAATTAAAATTATTTCCAGTATGAAGGCAAAACTGTAGGAGAAAGTTAGTATCTGAGAATTCATAAACAAAAGACTTTATTTTTGACTGCTTTGTATATGCCATGCATGTAGTTAAAGCATTTTGGTTATCTGCCTATTAATAATCAAGTAAGCAGAATGTGAAGGGCACTTTTACTACTCAACCTGTAGAGAAACTGAGACAATAAAAATAGTATACCTACACATCAGCATGCACGTTGCTAGAAAAATAATGTTAAGTAGGGCAGGCAGAGGATAATGCAAGTTATACCAATCAGATGGACTTATACCTTCTAATTTAAAGAAGTCGCTAAACAAAAATGCCCTAGCTGAGGCTCAGCCTGATGGGATAATAGAAGCAGGAGGTTAACATATTGTAACAACTACTACAGGAATGGTGGGATGTTGTGGAGGTGACTTTTAGTTAGAGCTTTTTGGACTGGATGCTGAATGTATTTCCATAGGAGTTCCCAAATGTTTGATTAACAGAAGTGGTGTTATCAGTGTCCTTGGAGTAGATGGTACATTTTGCCTGCTAACGGAAAAGTGGAATTTTGCAGATATAGTCAGAAGGAAAATTGATGGCATGACAGTGCTGTGATGTGAGAAAACAGCAAAGAGCATACCATAATAAAAATAATAATAATAAAATATGTTTAATAAAGTACATGATGGAATTCAGAAAGAGCATGAACCTACCAGTAATTACAACAGTCATTCTTCAAAACTCATTCTTCAAGATTCAGCTTTTTAACTACTTCACAATTTTGTCTTTGAGAGCTATGTACTTCAGTCTCATTTATACTTATGAATCCTGATATATATATTAAAAAACCCAAACTCTAAACAAATCCTAAGCATATATTGAAATTTATACTACAGTTTTGTTTCAAATATCTTTTCTGTATAATTTGTGCATGATCTTATTTTCTTCTTCTGTACTCACTTTATTTAAAGATTTAAAGATTTTTAAAGATTTTACAGAAAATGGGCACTTAGTACAGCTTTGTTCCTGTTGGTCCAAACATACAAAAAGAAAAAAAAAATAAGTCAAGCACACAAACATCATCAACATGCATTCTTCTTAATTTGCAAAATTATACAGTTTATTTAGTTTGTTGTTGTTGTTGTTGTCATTGTTGTTTTTCTTTCCCACTTCTTGAGTACCATCTGCAGTATTTCAACCATGTAAAATGTTGTTTAGTGCCATAGGGGGACTTACATAATTTGCTTTGAGTTTCCCTGAGAATAGTACAAATGGTTCACTATGACACATTTGATCAAGTTAACTGTTGCTATCTCATAAGACCAAAATCAAACACAGTAAAACATCTCTAATCTTACTGTAGTTTGGGTGAAATTGTAGCAAAAAAAACTCTATGTAAAAACAAAAAAACACAACCAAACAAAAAAACCAACACCAACACATTTGGACTAATATCTCTATCAAAAAAGCTTTAGTACCAAGTAAATCCATCCACACTAAGAGGTTGCCTACCTGTAGGAGTTACTACACCATAAGCTAGGATATTAATGTATTGGACAGAAGTTACTCTGCATTAACTTCCCATGCAGAATTGTCTTTACAGCAGAGTTAATCAGACTAACTGGAAAAATCAACGATGTACTTGAATTCCCTGCAATCAACATGCTTATCCGTCTTTCAAGATAACATTTGTGAAGTATCTTGCAC
Source organism: Columba livia (assembly GCF_036013475.1). Taxonomy (NCBI): domain Eukaryota; kingdom Metazoa; phylum Chordata; class Aves; order Columbiformes; family Columbidae; genus Columba; species Columba livia. The sequence goes on from NC_088642.1 coordinate 61,830,832, forward strand.
TTTTTAAAGGAAAACCACAATCATTTGGAGTATTCCTGGGAATTAGCTCACAGACACTACATGCTGCTAGGTGAAGTTTTCCATCTGTCAAAGACATTCATTTCCATTAATTTCTTCGTATCTCTTGAGAGATGGTAGCTCTCGAGAAAATATTCCTATCTATTTAAACAGGATAACTGAGGTTCTGATACTGCCTATCATAGCAGATCACAAGGTTACATCTTAAATAAAAGAAAGATAAATGTATATCATCTTGAAATGGAAGGGATTAAACATTTCTGGGCTAAACAGAGAATGGGGATAGTAATTAATTATGAAAAATCTCCAGTGGCAAAACTGAGTGATTAGCATGATACATGTCTCAAAGGTAAGCAAGGGTGATCCTGTACAAAAAAAAAAGAGTCTTTTAATGGTTATGCTAAAGTTCTGCATCATGGTCATAAAGATTATGTTTAATTAGCAAGGGATTTGTGCTTTTTAAATAGCAGGGTTTGTTGCACAGTTCAAGTAGAATTGTCTGTCAGCAGTGGTAACACTTCTCTTATTGTGTTTGGTATTGATATTTTGGCATCAAAACATGACTTGAACAGAACCCATGGAGAAGTCATTCAATATGGCAACTTCATATTTCTTAATTGTCTTGCCCCCTTTTTTTTTTTTTTTTTCAGGGTTTTGTTGAAGTATATCCTTCAGCTGAACCTAGGAAGAACTGAAACAACTTTCTTGCCTTATCAAAATACTTCCCTACACTTTTGAGAACAGAATTTTCTCAAACAAAATCTTAAATAATAAGCTTTTCACTGAGAGCTAGAGTTAATGTAAAACCATGTTTTCATTTATATTGTTGGATGACAATGTATTAGGTGTTTCCCAAAACACACAGGTGACATTAAAGATTTGCTTTGGTAGGAAACAATTTAAAGACTGATCAATAACTCTGGTTCCCTAGGTTAAGAAAAACTCATATACAACATAGTTTTAGGAATTTGTCATGGAAAAGGCTTGATTGTGTATTTAAAGCCTACCTTCTCACTTCCTTCTTACAGACTTTAGAATCAAATAATTAAGTGATATAAAAGTAAGATGGGTAACAAACAGTTTACCTGACAACCTAGAAGTATATTCACATTGACCAAAAGTGAGATTCTTTAAAGTTTTATTGCAAATTCACAGAAAATAAGCAAGAGAAGGAACAGGTGGTATTGGACACTTAGGGCTGGCTCTGGAAAATTGGTTCTTCAGTTTCAAGCCAATCTGGAACTTCTATCCTCACTTTATTTAGTTTGGCAAACATCCTGTACTGAGATATATGTGCATGACCCTCTTTCTCCATTAGAAAACATCCTGGAAAGGAAGTTCCTTCCCAGCATGTACTGTTAAAAAATTTTATGTTCCCACAGAAGATTTCAGATTCCACAGTTACTGAATTCACTGTGCAATCCATCGAGACCTTAGATTATAACAATAATGCTAACACATAGCTTAGATTTTATGGAAGTTCTAGATGTAAAATTCTACACAAAGCTAAACACTGACCAAAACGGCTTCTGTGTTCTTTTAGAGAATTTGCTAAATGCTTTCCACTCAGATGGCATTCATTAAGGCACCATTTAAAGTATAATTTAACTTATTTACTTAAAATCAAAACTTTCTAAAAATATTTATTCCAAGGTAAATGTTTCTGCTGCCACAAGGACATCCAAAAATACACATGGTTGTGTGCAATTATATTAATGTTGTGCAGGGTCCGTAACACAAATTTTACTATATGGAAAAATATTTTTTGTAAAAACAGTAATCCAGGCTTAACTGCAATGAAGATTTTATAAGTTAAATCTATCCCAAAGCTCAGGTGAACTGGCCCAACACTACATAGCTTTTTCAAAGATTTTAAACCTAAGTCATTGACTGGCTGTAAGTTAGATTAAAGTCATTAAAAGAGATTGAAGGACACAGGGAGCTATGTGTGTCATTTTGAGCTTATAACAAAATGCTTGGAGGAAACAAAAAAGTTTGAGAGGCTTTTGTTCTAAATAAATACCTTGGTATTTACCCTGACTGTGTTTTATTACGGGGAAACTGAATATAGTAATAAAATTTACTGTTTTAGTATCAAACATGTTGAAAAACAAATACTGTATGGACATTTTGAAATTCATAGGTATTACCAATCTTTCAGTTTTGTGGTTTGTTGTTGTTGGTGGTGTTTTGTTTTGGTTTTTTTTAACTGCTCTAATTATAGTATTTATTGTACCATAACTTCTATCTGATCTCATTAATAGGGAGTGAATTTTCATTGATGCCACCTTTACTTCCAACTGCAAGTTAAATGATACAGTATCTCTTACTGCTTTTCAATTAAAACTGTTCTGCAAAGGCATGAAGAATATTCCTGTGACAATGTGTTACCGTTAGAGTTCATCTTTGTCTGCTTTGCTGAAATTTGTAGAACAAGCTGTAACATTATTCGAGAAAAAATGAGCTTTTCTCCAAGAGGGAGAGATAAGAAAAATAAATGGGTCATAATTATAACATTTTAGACAAAAATTACAGACAGAGGTCTAGAAAATCTGTAACTGAAAGGATCAAAAGACATAGGACATACCTTCAGGAGCCCTATTATACACCAGTCTGTAGTTTTTCATCAAAATCATTACTAGCATGATCCTTAATGACCACCTTCAAGGAAAGTATAAGAGGCATGTCTTCTCAATTCTTATTCCCTTCCAGTTCAGCAGAACTTTTCACTGTTATATCTGTTGGTTTTCATTCTTTTTCTACAGAGGTTTTGCTTTAAGGAAATTCTTCTGTTCTTATGTCTGCTTCTACAGTCTATGTCATCTATTTCATTCCATCTTGTCCAAAGAATGGTGATTATATTTTTTTGTGAACACATGCTTTCCCATGATTATGTTTTCCAGTGACTATGTTTTAGTTTGTTTTTTTTTTTTAATCTTCATGTGTTTACTTAAGTCAGTGCAAAATTACCTATATTCACAGAAATGTCATAGAATATTGTTTGTGACAGAAAAACAAATTTGTAAATTCATTTTACTAAGGAGACTTGTTAGCATGACATTTTTCCTTTCCATTTTTCAAATTTCACTTCTGTGTCTTACTGTGAATGTGAACCACATTTGGAACACTATAGATTTTTGTGAGAAATCTTGAATAATAGAGGAGGGAAGCTGAGTAGGGCACATGAAATTGCAGTTTCCATTCAGGTCTGTCTATGACAATATGTTTATTTGGAATTAAGTAGCTAAGACAACTTATATATTCTGTGGTGTAAGAAATATCATAATTATTTCTAGCAGCTATTAAGTTTGATTTAACTGAATTTTGTTAATGAGTTTACATTCTCCTCTCATTTATTTTTAGTATTAGTAAGTGCCCATTAAGAATACCTTCAAATACAATTACTGCCACATCCCTTGTTCCAGAAACATCAACATCATGTTACATTTATTAACTCTGACATTTACTATCTGAATATATCAGGGATAGCCAGGATAATAAAAGGGCTAGTAATATAGCCATGGTACCACAGAACTCATCATGGGCCCCAAAACCTTAGAAATTGAGAAAATATTCAGTGAGGGACAACACCAATCTCTTTGCTGCATCAACTCAGCTATTAGAAGTGTTCAAAACCAGTTTTAAAGTGACTGAATGATAGGTGTAATGGCTGACCAGACTACAAAGGACAAAATTGCTGACTTGCAGACCAGCTGTCTAAATAACTTCTTCAGCTAGTTGCAGGATCACAGCTTTTGTGTTTAAATCCAGGGGGTGAATGGAAAGGTATTCTTAAACATTTGTGGGTGATTTAATCAGGGTATCTGAGATCTTTCCTATCATGTGACACTTGAAGCTGAAAGTGCTTGGAATACAGTCTTTCTACCAAAACAGTGAACTACCATCCAGATAATTAAGATGAAGTTACATTACTAGGAATATAACCATGGCAGTCCTGATATTTTTAATTGATTTTAGCTAAATGCAGATGATCTGATACAAGTATTTTAAAGGTTATTAAGCACTACTGAGCTCTAGCTCCAGAAAATTGCATTAACATTTAATTGCATGAGGAATTGTAGTGAACCAAGCATGGTGTAAGTATTTGAGTTACAAAGTTAAGTATACAAAGGTTAGCAAATACTTAAAATTGTTCCACTCATCAGACAGGCTGCTGGGAGAGTTCTCAAAGGTATAAGTGACTTTTCCTGACACATTGGGATAAGCATGATTGGGTAGCAGACCGAAGTATGAAAAGACGAACAGAAAAAAAATAGGTAAAATTTAAGGCTGCAGAACATATCTTCAAACAAATTAAACTAAATAGAAAATGCAAATTCAATACCTCTCAACACAACACAGTGTTGAATCCTACATTAACACATTCCATTAATTTATCCTGGTTTTCAAAATTTATCTCCTATTCTAGTTGGAATAAAACACTTGTAATTACCTTGTGATAGGGGATTATACAGGTAAACACATTATTTTCTTTCAGTACGGTACTATCTGTATCAACAATCACTGCAATTACTGAGAAATAGAGTAACTCATATGGAGTGAGTGATCATAAGAAGTGAATATTTCATGCTGACATGAAACATAAATATCTTCCAACTTTTGTGAGAAATCAACTGTGTCATGGTAAGAAAACCAAAACTAAACCCAAAAACCACTAACAAAAACCTTAAACAAGTTATCAAGAACAGAAAAAAGAAAGAAAAAGAAGGGTGGAAAACAAAACAAAACAAAACAAAAACCAAACAAAAAAAAAAAAAAACACCAAAACTTTCTCTATTAAGAGTGGGGTTTTTTAGTAACACAAGTTGCCTATAAAAGTTATATTTTTTCTCTTAAAAAAAGTGTGTTTTTAAAGAGTAGCATTTTTATCTGACATTTATTTTGCAAATTAAAATCATATGAATACCAAAATCTGGGAATTTTCAAGCTTGCATTAGCTGTAGCAATCATACTCATATTTGCTAGTCAAGTGTAATTACTAGCTTGTCTCTGCTGAAAAAACAGAGGTGGACTGAGAAGGAGTGACCAATGTTGGTGAGATACCCTCTCAGAGTCTGCCTCCCTAGACAAAAGCTTTGCCTAGCACTTTGTGCAGCCTTGCTCCAGGCAGACTTTAGGATGTCAGGCAAAAAGATAAACCTCAGAATAAGTGTGCAGAGTCCATTCGTGTTGACACATAAATGTGCACCAAAGTCTAAGAGACAGAGACACAAGTGCTGGACTTTGTACTGTGTTTAAGTGTTAAACCCTCAGAAGCTTAAGTCTGCCTTAAGTACGCTTAACTGCTCATAAGGCTATAGAATCAAGAGGACATGGAATCAAGATGAAGTATAAAAGTTACCAACTTGAAGGGAAGGGCTTGTGGCCACCATTGCTTTCTTGCCTTCCAGATACCAAACATCCAGACTATTTCTTGCAGGATATAAAGTAAAGGGCATCACTTAATTTCATAAGTAATTTTTTTTTTTTCTGTGCCTTGGTATCCCTGGTGACATCAGAGGTGGTTTCTTACATTCGCTTCTGCAATCAGATGTCTTTTGTTGCTGTTAACATTTCACGTGATACCACAGTCAATCAGATCTGCTCTGCTTTCTGAAAGTATGCTAAGAAGTTCCATTACAGATGTTAAATAAATGTACAGAATCTATTTGGGTGTGAATACCATGCCAGCTTAATCTCCGTGTTGCTTATAAGTTCGCTTTCTGTTAATGGACTATTTGAAAAAGCAAATTTCATTAAGAACACTGTGTAGGGAAATACAAGACTTTGAAAGTGATGACAAGTAAAGTTTTTTCTTTCTGAAGAAAAAAGTAAGGAGAAATTTAGACCATTTATATGCACATTAGATATTATCACTCTGAATCCTGAAGGGTTTTTTTTGTTTGTTTGTTTCTTTTTTTTTTTCTGTTTTGTTGGGTTTGTTTGTTTGTTTGTTTTGCCATGCAGTCTGATGGACACAAAGGCAGAGCCAAAGATTTCTGAGTAAGCTCCACAACCCCAGTTTCTGAGATCTAGTTCCACAGAGACAGCACCAATAATGCTAAGGTGGAGACCACTGTCTCAGTTCAAAAATATATTGCAATAAATTTGATAGAGAAAAAATGCACTACAATAGAAGGAAGCACTTCATGTGTGTATTTCCTTGGTGTTTCCTTCTTAATTTTTTCCTGTCATTCTACTTTCTCATATAGCTTAGATGACGATAGAGAAGTTATTTGCAATACCTGTGGCTAAGAATACCAGTGAGGTTTGTTAAAACTTTTAGGAATAGTGCAAACAGTTTTAACATTTTTATAACTGATAGTTCAATATTAATGAGTTTTCTTACAGAACCTTGTTTTTTAATTCTGCCATTAATATGGACATCACTTCCTTTTCTAAACATTAAAGGTATTTTGCCAAAAATGCTAGGCACTTAAAAGTATTTATTGAATTATCAGTTTTTAATTTCTAATAATTTCAAATACAACAGACCCATATTTTTTTTAAGGTTATAGAAGTCTTAAACTCAAAGCTTCAAAAACATAGTCAGTCTCAGATACTATTTCTATATTCCAAATTATTTCTGTAAGATTTAGCTTGCATTTGACAAGTGAACTTAGAATCATAGAATCATTTATGTTGTAAAAGACCCTTAAGATCATTGAGTCCAACTGCTAACCTACAATTGCCAAGTCCACCACTAAGCCATGTCTCTAAGCACCGCGTCTCCACATCTTTAAAACACCTCCAGGGATGGTCATTCAACCATTTCCCTATGCAGCCTGCGTCGGTGCTTGATAATCCTTTTGGTGAATAATGTTTTTCTAAAATCCAATCTAAACCTCCCCTGGTGCAACTTGAGGTTGTTTTCTCTTGTCTTTTCACTTGCACTTACTACTTGTACAAGGCAATAAGGTCTCCACTCAGTCTCTTTTTCTCCAACAGGACATTACAATTCTATTTTATGCTTTCATCACACAAAACACTCCAGATGTGAAAATACTTGTTAAACCACCCACACATATTCAGCAGTGAGTGGGATAAATACAAGATCACTGCATTTCATGTAACTTATTACAGTGGATATTGTATCTTCTAACCAGAGATGTTAGGGGTTTTTTTGGAAAATACTTCCTCAATTCTATTTATAGATATCATATTTATAGTCATGTCTAATATTCTTGACATAAGTGTTAAACATTTACAAATGTAACATAAAATTAAGAGACACAAATATAAGATAAAGATGTTACAGAAATCTATCATCTACAAAATTCGCAAGCATTGCTATTCATAGATTTAAAAAAAAAAGCCTACTGAGAAATCAAGGCAAATTTGGTTGTTCCCAGGAATATTTAAGCATTAAGAATTAAAAGAAAAAGAAAAAGGAAAAGGAAAAGGAAAAGGAAAAGAAAAAGAAAAAGAAAAAGAAAAGGAAAAAGAAAAAGAAAAAGAAAAAGAAAAAGAAAAAGAAAAAGAAAAAGAAAAAGAAAAAGAAAAAGAAAAAGAAAAAGAAAAAGAAAAAGAAAAAGAAAAAGAAAAAGAAAAGGAAAAAGAAAAAGAAAAAGAAAAAGAAAAAGAAAAAGAAAAAGAAAAAGAAAAAGAAAAAGAAAAAGAAAAAGAAAAAGAAAAAACAGCATTGTATTCTGTTAAACAGGAAATACATTGAAGCTTCCAGCATGGATTCACTAGTAGCTGAAAGAACTGTTTCTTCGTCCTTCTTTTCACCATCAACTGCAACGTAAGGCCCAGTATCACACAAGACAACCATGAAGACACAGTGCAAACCTGATTCACCTTGACAAAGAGAAAACAGCAGCACAAATAGTGATGGAAGCATTTTATAGTATTCAGCTAATTGCAGATTATATTTCAGTGAATATTTCAGGAAATGAGACAAATCAATAGAGAGTCTGAAGGCTGACAATATTTAAAAATTTTTTGCCTTTTTTTTCTCAGAACATAGCTCAGCTGACTGTGTTTTCAATGTGTAATGCTTGCCTGCAAATACGAAAAATTCTGTCTAATCTGTAAAATAAACAAATATAAAAATGATGCACATTCAGCAGTGACTTTTTTTTTCCTGAAGATAAGTATTAGCAGGTACAACAAACTACCTCATCAGAACTGACTTTAAAACAGAAGCTTATGTTCCTGACAGTATGCAAAAACGTCCACAGCAGAAAAGGGTGTGCCAGCTAACAGGGACAAACTTCTACACAGGGAAGCAGTTAAATAACCATGAAACCAAGCAAATGGAAGATGCTATCTGCAGTATGTAAAACCCATATTGTTTTGAAAGTTGTGGAAAACCTCTGATCACCATTAACATACAGTAAGTACCCGCAAACTCTGAGTATCAGTGATTCTCTTCAATGCTTTTTCAGGTATAGAAACGGTATAAAACATTCATGAATTTTCATACATATTTATAAGCAGGTTATCTACTTTTCACAGTAAGAAGTTCGACTACAAAGGTAAAAATAAACTTCACAGTACTTTCCTCTCTTCTGCAGAGTTTTCCAAATGAAAAGATGACTGAAATCTCTACTGTCAAGCTCACTGGTGTGCACCAAAATGTAAAAAAAAACATGTTATTGCTTAAATATACTAAAATTTTCTGCTCATTTTAGACTGCACATTTTGGTGTCTTTCTGACTTGACACTTCCAAGATGCCACAGTCATGCAGGAAAAAAAAAAAAAAAAAAAAATGATAAGAGAAAGATCAGGTAGAACAGTGCCATAGTTGGTGCAAACCCCTTATCTTTGGGACTGCTGTGTTTCATTGATATGTTACAAGATAGTCTAATAAAAAAATAACATTACCAAATGTTTGTAGTTATACGCTCATTTAAGATCTGTAAAAGAAAGGATTTACATGACTTTCTGGGTCCTTTCTCATGACAAACATTATTTTATAGACATAAGAACAATGGTTATTATTGCAGTCCATTTCTGTGGTTGGATATCCTTTTACGCAGATGCTATTTAGTGCCGAAACAGCTATTAAAGGCAGCCATGTGTGTAAGAATTTCTGTTGATCGATAAGTGGAAACTGCTAGCTCTAGTGATGGCTCTATGACCTCTGTTGTGAACTTTTTTCTTTTGCATGTCAAACTAGTGCATGGGCTACTTTCTCATCTATGCTGAAAGATCATAGAATTCACCAAATAGCTGAAGCTGACCTGTGGTACCTCACTTCTGCTGCTGCTGTTTTATTGGTGCTTACAAACAGTAGTGTTTCTAGGAAAAAAAACAAACCAAACCAAACAAAAAAAAACAAACCAAACCAACAACAACAAACAACCTGACAGTACATTTTCATCCCAATCTACTACAATTTATACAGATATAAATTATCTGTAGAAATAATTTTTGGCTAAACAGATTGTAAAGTCACTAATTATCACATCTGATTTCTTACAGGTTTTCAAAATGTACCCATAGTACCTGAGAGCACTTAACTTAAAGTGACACAACTCCAGTGCAGAGCTGTTCAATTCTAGAAGCGGCACACCACCATTGAATCAGTAGCAGAAGAACCATGTTACAGATTTCTTTTCCTTTGTAAATTAAGTAAATATAACAATCAAAATTATAAAGTCCTTTTAAATGTTCCAGAACACAAACGTGTGATGATCACTTTTGCTTTTATCCCTCTTTTTAAAAAAGAGAAGTCTAATAAAATATTCTGCATATTGAAAAGCTGTCGTTTTTCAAGACAAAAGAATAGCTATGTTGTTTGTATTTTAAGAAGATGTATAATTTAAGCTCTGATTAGGCCTACTAACTTTGTCTGCCAACTTTCCTGTGTTAGAGAGTCCTATTGCTGGACTGGGTTGTATGATAAGAATGTAAAGAAGGCCTTTTCCTTTTCACATACGATTCCCAAGGAAATCAGAGATTATATTCAAGGAATACAGAAATAAGTCCTATTGTTTTCTCACTCACAGTTACAAATAGTAGGAACTGCACATTGTTATCCTAAGGCACTGCTAGATTTGTCCTCAATGAACAGA